>NC_044912.1:11561975-11865388 GCF_001633185.2 Quercus lobata
GATAAATTTTTGTGTTTTTTAGAACTCTAATTTAGATTGATATGATTTAGTTTTGTGTTTTAATTTTATTATTATTATTATTATTATTATTATTATTATTATTATTATTATTATTATTATTATTATTATTATTATTATTATTTTCTCTTTGATCGTTAAATTTTATCCAATTATTTTATAAAAAATTAAAGATAGTAGATAAAAATATAATAGTATTCCATTACATAGCATAATTTGGATAATTTAGTGTTTATTGTTATATTTTTTAATTTTTTTTTTCTTCTCATCTTATTTTATTCAATATTCAAATTCAACCACATCCTCCTTATCATTAAATTATTGATATTTTCTCTCTCTTTTTGTTTAAAATAATAAAAAATGTAATATTTTACTTAAATTCCAATAAAAGAAAATTGTGCTCATCAAATTGAACTCATATATATTTTTTTTTTAACATTTACACTTTCTCCAACCTTTCTCATTTCCTTTACATTTTCATCTCCCTAAACATTCTACCTTGATATCGGTCTTCCTCTTTCCTTTTATCTTTCTTTATTTTGTTTCTTTTTATTATCATTCTCTTAGTATAAATTTTTCATTCACTCTTCTATTCTTTACATAATTTTTCTCACAAAAAATGAGTTATTTCCCACTCTATCTCCCTCAATTTTTTGGTGGATTTTATTTTTATTTTTCTTGCATCTCTATTTTAGCTTGATAAAGTGTTGTATTCTTTGGAATTCTATTTTGGTTGATGAAATGTAGTTTTGTGTTTTAATTTTTAATTTTTATTTTTTTTATCGCTTTGATTGTTAAATGTTTATATTGCATTATAAAGAATTAAAGATAGTATATAAGAATATACTATTGTTATATTACATAGAATGATTTGGATAAGTTAATGTTTACTATTATATATTTTATTTTTACTTTTTTCTCATATAATTTTATTCAACATTTAAATTCAAACACATCCCCCATATATATCATTAAATTATTTATATTTCCTCTCATTTTTAATTTTAAAAAATTTTAAATATAATATTTTGCCTAAACTAAATAAATAAAATTGTCCTTATTAAGTGAAGAAATGCTAGGGAAACACTCATTCTCACACCCAATGCATCAAAGGAAAATTGAAATACAAAACAAATCAAGTTAGAAATACTAAATTAAAAAAATAAAAGACTAATAATGCATATTTAATGTCATAGAATCATCATCAAATTTTGGATAATGATAGGTTGCCAATGGGGAGAGAGAGAGAGAGAGAGAGATGGTAAAGAAAAAAAACGAATACAAAATAATAAAGAGTAGATAAAGGAAAAAAAAATCAAGCGTCAATTAGTAACCATTGATTAGAAAACAAAGAGATTTTAAGGATAAGTAAAAAATAAAATAGAGATTATCGTGTGGAGAACATTAAAAACTTTACAGTATAGTAAAATAAACCGTTAAATTCACTTTAAAAATTAAATCAATAATTAAATACAATCATAGTACTAAATTTAAATTTAAAACTAATCAAACTCTAACTATGGAAACCATATTAAAAAAAAAAAAAAAAAAAAAAAAAAAAAAAGAAAGATGTTCTCTGGTAGTAGTAGAAATTACATAAGAAATAAAGTTAGAAAATTTTAAATTTCTTTTTTGACCTTTCATTTAACCATATATATTGTAAGGACCAGATTTAGATTCCCTAGCCCAAAGGTTGGTGGACTTAGGCACAAAAAACCCAAAACAATGAATTTGTAGAGAGTGGGTTGGAAAAATTGGGCTTTAATGATTCAACCAAATACTAAGGTAGATTGCCATGACAAAAGAATGAAAATAGACGGGTTTATGTTGAAGAAAAAACGTCCTCGGCAAGATCCGAGGAGCACAACTCTTATATATTGCTCTTAGGTTTGATTACAAGATAGGTTCCTGGTTGCTACGGTATTTTCCACTTGATTTTTTCGTCCCTTACTCTCCTTGCCTTCTTTCTCTTTTGTACTCTTGTTTCCCTTCACCTTCGCCCCCCACATGCATGCCAAATGGCTGGTGTTGATACTTGTCCCATCAGTCCATTCCCTAAGTCTCCATGTAATAGTTGTAAGGCTGATAACTATTGTTCAGGCATCACCTCCACATTAATGCGGCCAGAGAGTTAGCTGGGGGGCAATTAATACGGTGGTAGCAACTTTTCCTTAGATATTTTAGGACTTTCCTTCGTATCTTGTTTCTATAATGTTTATCCATGCTAGTAGAACTTCTTAGAACATTCCCCTAGACAGCAACCCATGTATTTGGACCTTGGCTTTGGATAGTCGATGATACATTTATCCTCGGCCCATCCTCTCAAGCTATTATGTCCAAAACAAACTCCTTAATTTAGTAACACAATCTCCTTTGCTAAAGGTTTATCCTCCTCGAACAATCCCTCGTCCTCGACTTGGGCCATGGGCCCAAGATACAACCAGATAAAGAACTCCTGAGCCCAACATCCCTACATATATATAAATTTATATCTATATATATATATAATTTTTATATACTATTACTTTTGAAAATCTAATGAACAATGCTACCTCTCATTTAATGTCTTTGTTATGCAAATCATCAGTTAGTAAATATACGATAATGGTAAGAAGCGTTGCAAATGAGGTCACTAAAAAAAATATAAAAAATTAATTAGCCACTACCATTATGGAGTAGTGGTCTATAATTTTATGCATCCAAAGAAATGAATATATAGAGTTTTCTTAAAGGTATATGTAAAGATTCATATTATATATGTGTGTGTATGTGTGTGTGTGTGTGTGTGTGTGCATGTGTGTGTAATATGGTTTTGAAACCCAGACCGTTCATTGAACCGTAAAAGAGAGATGTTCAAGCTTTTTAAGATCGAATTGAGGTTGAACCGGGGTCAAATCGTGATGACGTTATAATTAATTTAATAATTATTTAAAATATAAATAATTATATTAAATTAGTACAAATATTAAAAAAATTAACTAAAATAGTGCAATTAAATATAGAGATCTATTATTCCTTTATAGAAACAAAGAGATCTATCTTTCAAATGTATTTTCTATATCATAACTTTAAGAAATATTAAATCCTAGTATTTTTTATATTGATTAGTTAAATTTGTGATAATATCTAATAATATAATAATTTGAATATATATATATATATATATATAAATAGTATTTGTGTAATTGTGTTGCATGTCTGTAATGTGGTACTTATAAAATTACGAATGCATTAATTTTTTTTTAAGTGATGAACGGATGATATTTGTATGGCATTGCATGTCTACAACGTGGCCCACTAGGAATATAAGAATCAATTATTTTCTTTAAAATAAAAAGCAAAACATGAAAAGTTAAAAACTTCAACTACTAGCAAAGCAAAACGGGGCAACTCCAATAAATTCTCCCACCTACTCCACCTTCTACCCCAGTTGACCACTTCTCTTTCTTTACTATTGTAAGGGGTCAATCTCGTATTTGAGGCTGTACCAATTTAACCAGTGGAACGATATATTTCGGTATCGATCAATATTGGAGTACCGTTTTGGATTTACTGCTAATTTTATATATATACTAGTATTATGCCCGTGCGATACACGGCTTAATAAAAAATATTTTGATAATATAATTAAATTTAATAACAAATAAAATGAAAAAATAATTAATTCAAAATTTAAGATTAAAAAATAAATTGTACTTGTACACTTAAAAGAAATTTAATTTTTATTTCTTATTTTGATATTTAAATCATTTGTTTTAGTATTGATTTCATTCAAATGGTTATAAGTTATATCAACCCTAAACTAAATTAATAATAAATAAAAATATAATACTCTAACTTAATGTAACATTCTAACTTACTAATAAATAAATATAACATCCTAACTTAAAGTAATGTTTGTAATTGTATTGTGTTTTAGCCTTTAAGAACACATATTATTTTTTTTATTATAAAAAAAAAACACAGATATTAATATTACATATGAAAAAATAATGAATTCAATAATTGAAATGGTTGAAAACAAAATTAAGCCAAAACCTCAATTCATTAATGAAATAATGTCCAAATTTTTGAACTTAAAAAAAAAAAAAAAAAAAAAGGGAGTTAAGTAAAGATGGACTTACATAGAAATTTGGACAGATGAATTCTCTCGTATCCAATTTCATGTTTGACGGAAAATTTTGCTTTTAATTAAAGAATATAGATTACATGGAACAAAGCACCAAACAAAAGCCATAACAAATTAAATCCATAATAAAATATTGATGTCAACAACAAATAATCATGTAATAAGAAATTAAAAAATACAAAAATATTGCTTGCAATATCGACTTCTAAAAAAAACACTAAAAGGTGTGATCAAATATAGAATTTCAGCCTATTTATAAAACTTGTTGATAAAAATCATATTATATATGATAAAAATCATATTATATATAATAAAAAGGCAACAAATACACAAAATCCATTCAATTTGATGTAAGAAAAAAAAATTACTTGCAAGGTTGTAGGTAGGGCAGAGACGAGAAAGGAAGAATCTAGCAAATAATTGTAAAGTACGTAGTAAAAATAATGAAACACCAAAAAACTGTATGTATATATAGTGAGAATTTTAGGTTGTGAAGAAGATATGAACAAAAAGAAATAATTTACCTGCAAATACCCAAAATCCATTCAATTTGATGAAAGAAAAAAAAAATTACCTACAAGGTTGTAAGTAGGGTAGAGAAGAGAAATGAAGAATATAGCAAATAATCGTAAACTACGTAGTAGAAATAATGAAACACCAAAAAACTGTGTATATCTAGTGGGAATTTTAGGTTGTGAAGAAGATATGAACAAAAAGAAATAGTTTAGGTAAAACTCAAATACTTTTTTTTTTCCTTTTATGTTTTTAAAAAAAACGTAAGAAAAAAAATTTCATCAAGATCAAGATGGTGTCAACTAAAACTAGACATGGCAAAATGGGTGGGTCGGGTCGGGTTCAAGTCGGATCAATCGGATTGCGGGTCAAATGGGTCACTGGTAAAAAACAGGTCATTTTAAGCAGGTTAAAAAGAGTTTGGGTCAATCGGGTTGCGAGTCGGGTCAAGTTGACCCTTTTTTTCACATGATTTTTTTTTTAACTTTTTATAAAGAAAACAATATGTATTTGCCATTTGGAAAGTTATTCAACATATTATTTGATGTAAAATGCATTATTTTGAATTCAATACTTATATCATGAATGAACTCAGTTAAACTTATTAATACTTATTCAATAATTTTAAAATTATACAAATCCTAACATTGCTATCTAAAACAAAATAACACAAAGATAAGTAAAACAAATACACAAGTTTTATTTTTACACAATATCAACATTCCAAAATAAATAAATAAATAATTACAAATGACTTATTGGATAACTCATTTGATAAAGAATAAAAACATATAAGAAAGTTACAATTTTGAAAATTAATTTTATAATCTATTATCAATTATGGTTGGTACTTTATTTCAATTTGAGATATACATTAAAGTTTGATTGTTTACTTATTTATACATGGTCTATTTTATGAAGATCATATCATTGTTAAACAGCACACACTCTAAAAAATATCATAATTTATTTTGAAAAGCTATTTACTTTGAACATAAATTGTTAAAAAAATAGGTCTAACCATTCATAATTTATGCTAATTTGATATTTTGACTTTATTATTTTCACATTTGTGAATGTGTCTCACACATGTCTATAATTTTAAATCTGTTTTTAACTCTACTATAACCAAATTATTTTGGCATGTACTTTACTATTTGATATCTAAAAATTTTTACTCATCACAGAATGCTTAACCATTTATCTTTCAATTAATTTGCATGCAGTTATATAAATGTATCAATTGTTTTCTTAAACCTCACAATAAACAATTAAACCAATATTGTCTTAATTTCATTATTTATTTTTTTCCAAAAAAAAAAGTTTAAAAAAATGGTTTGGGTTCGGGTCAGGTTGGGTTGACCCGTAAAAAACACGGGTCGGGTCATGTGTCAATCCGTTTTGCTTCGGGTCAAAAAAATCGGGTTTCGGGTCGTGTCAGAAAATTCTGACTCGTTTTGCCATGTCTAACTAAATCCATTTATCTATCTATATATATATATATATATATATATATATATATTATATAAACAATCTCTTTCTCATTATGATGGGATTTGGAATTTGCACGTGGGACCTGCGATTATTTATAAAAAATAAAAAAAAATAAAAAATTTATTTACTCATTATTTGCTGTGGCGTATTGGCATATGGGGTTTTCATCCTCTTGGTTGGTGGAGTGTCGGTGTCAACACGGAGTTGTTTCGTTCTCATTAAAATTTCAACAAATTAAGAAGTTATATCCTTATCAAAAGCAAAGATTTAAAATTGATCTCTCTCTAGACTATAGAGTCCTTATTTAACTATTCTTTCACTTTAACTACTTAAGTTTTACTACTCTAGGTATACACTAAATTTTTTTTTAGAAATTATAGATAAATTAATAATAAAAGGATTATATGAAAAAGATGGATTATAATCAAGTTAAAATTTTTATCAATTTAGAAATTATAAGAGAAAAAGATAAGGACAAAATATATATATATATATATATATCTATTTTTTGATTTTGGGGTTTGTTGATGGCATTTTAGATCGACACAACTGTTATAGTTGTAAATCAAATACTACTTTCTTTCATTACTTTTTTTTTTTAGAATCACTTTCTTTCATTACTTGTTTTGTCATATTTATCCAAAAAAGATGTATATATCTATTCTTAAATAATCTAAAAATTTATTAAAATTTCTATAATTTGGTGAAGTCACGAGGTGCAACCACAGCATCTAAACTCAACTTTAATTATATATATATATCCTTACATAAATTGAAATTCCTTTAAGTATATATATAAATATATAAAAATATTTACATTAAATTTTTTTTTTTATACGTTGGTTGGTTAAAATCATATAATTTGTAGGTTTATACTTATTCTTTTTCCTCTTTTTATTTTTTATTTTTTAGGAAGATATGCTTGTACTTATCTAAAGTCTAACAAAAATGGTAGTAGAATTTATCTAATAAGAAAAAAAAAAGAAAAAAAAAAAAGAAAAGAAAAGAGTGGTTGAAAAAATTTTAAATTACCATTTGTAGTTATCCAAAGTTATCGTGAATTAAACTTCATTTATTTGTTTACAGTTGGATGGCAGTAAAAAATTTGAGTCTAACATGTAGCAATAGTATTAGTGTGTGCTGTACCTTCTTCAGTCAAAAAATAAAAAAAAGTATTAGTGTGTGCTGTCGGTGGGAGTGTTAGTGTGTTGTCATTCAAGGGCACACTCAACAAAATTGAAAGGAGCTTTTGGCTACGAAATGAAAAGGTAAAATAAAGAGTAAGACTAGAGACTAGAGAGAGCCAGAGGCAGAGAGCATCTGGTCCAAGCTTTCAGCGGAGAAGAAGAAGATGATGAAGAAAAAGAAGAGATCTGAGGTGATGGATTATAGGCGAAATGAAATTTATTATCAAATCTCCTTCCAATCTTTGTTCTTCTTGTTCTTTCATTTCTTCTAGATCTGATCATAACTTCATACCGGAGTATTAGTCAAAATTCACTGAAAAAGTTGAAACAAAAAAAAAAAAAAATCGTTCAAACCTCAAAAACCGGTCACGGTTTTCACAACCGTGCGGTCCAACCACGATTTGTACGGATTCCTGTTTTTTTTTTTTTTTTTTTTTTTTCAATAGAATGGTTCATGAAGCTAAAAAAAAACTGCAGAACTAAGGGGTTCGCGATTTTTCCGATCAGACCGTACGATCCGATCTGGATTTTAAAATCATTACACTAAAAAAAGGAATATTTAATAATGATTAATCACTAAAATTATAGTATTAATAAAATATTTAATGAGATCATCCTAAAAATAATTACCACACACAACTTGCAGGTATGCCACTAGTCTAACTAAATATTGAATAATATTTAGTTATGATAACGATTCATGCGCTAAGGTTTTAAATAAGTCTAGAGGAACAAAGTTTTACTAACATCATTATCAAAATTATATATTGAGTAAATATTATTTGATGCAGAGTGAGATTAAAAAAAAATTAAAAATGGAAAGGACAGCACAGAGTGGATCATGAAGAGTTGGAAGGCTAGGGAAAGCCTGGTGCTTATAAATGTTGTGACCATTGTGTTAGAATCAAGAAAATCTGATCAATTTTTTTAACCACTCCATAAAAATATTACCAAGCCAATATCTCGAATCAATGAAGAAATGAATCAACCACAAAAAAGAACAGCATGATTGGATTTCTATGGAAACCCTTTTCTTTAACTTGAAGGAAAAAAAGGAGTAACTTGTGACTTCCAGATAATTTAACTTCTAAAATTTATTATAGTAGAATAAGAAATATTAGTCGCAAACCTTTCTTACAACAAAAATTAGTTAATATTTTGACATGATGAAAAAGAGTGATCATTAAAAAATGACAATAAGTTGAAAACCTATCATACCTATCAAAGAAAAGAAGAAGAAAATAAAAAAGGACTAACTCCAAAAAAGAATTCATTAATTATAAAATCAATTAATAATATTTGAATTCCACGACAACTACAATCATATCACATTTAAAATAATTGATGCAAAGGTCATCTGAAATTTTCACTCTTATTCTTCTTGTTTTCTTTACTCTCATAAGTCACGTCACTCCATCTTTTTCTTTTTCCTTTTCACGTTGCATCCTCACACAGCCGCACTTAGGGCATCTTAAGCAGAATTATTAAATTTTTACCTATTTTAAGGGTGAACAATGCATTTTACTTATTACTTATTTACTTTTTTTAATTACACATTTCAACAGATTTTTTATTATTTTTTACATCGCATTTAAATATTATTCCATCATTCATTCATTTTTTTTTAACAACTACACATCTTCCAATATTTTTTTATTCAATTCTTTATTATTATAATAGAAAAAAATATTGAAGAATGAACAGCAGCTCATAAACTTGATAAGCTACTGTTCATGAGCAAAAAAAAAATCAGGATATAAAGAGGCTGTTGGAGGACCTTTTTTGAAATATATACCCTCCATATTAAGTTTTGGAGAGCCTATTGAAGATGCTCTAATGCATTTAAGTTCTCCCAATAAAGAGGAAATAGGATTTGTTTTTTTGTCGTGTGGTTGTCTTGGTAGCCAACACAAGCATGACAACCACGTGAGGCCTGGTCCATTAGGTTGTGGTGTAAAGTCCCAAAAATCCATGTTTGACCTGTAATAATAGGAAATTTCTGAGACAAAACTCTGAACTTTTTTTTTTTTTTTTTGGAGAATCAAGACAAAACTCTGAACTTAAACAAATATATTTGTGTCTCAAAGAAAAAGTACATTGTACCTAATCACTGTATCAAAGTATCAAACTCTAAAGTCCAAAAAATTTAGGACCATGGTACATATATTTTCAATTTTTAAATGGTATTACAAATATTTTTATATACGTTTAATACACTCTAAAACTTAAACTAAAATCTCATATAACTCCTTACAAAAACAATCTTTTAAAATTAAAAAAAGTTCTAACGTATAAGAAAAATCGTCAAAACCAATTGTGGGCTCGAAATCTCAAAGGTGGTCCATCTGCAGCAAAGCAATTATGTCCTGGCAACCTCCTTTGACCATGAATACGAGCAACTAATCAACAACAATGAGTCACAACCTACCATCAAGGGAGAGAGTGTGAGTCTGGCACTCAACTAGTTCGGAGCTATCTTCTCCGGCCCAGGGCCGGCTCAAGGTCTAGGCAAGTTAGGCCTAGGCCTAAGGTCCTACTAAAAAACAAAATTTTTCTTAGAAAAAAATTCATTTTTTATAGTTAAAGGCCCAAATTTTTATAAAACTATATAAATATATATATATATATATATATTCTAAAGGTTGTAATTTTTTTATTAATGATGTTAAGGATATTACAAATTTTACTATTGGCTTACAAATTGTTATGTTATTAATCACAAAAAAGTAATATAAACATTTATTAGTTAAATTGATGAAGTTCATTAATGAGAGACAACGTCACATTATATTTTGAACATTTTATAGTGCTTTTAATTAGCGTATTTTCCTTTTTCATTTCTATTAAGACTCAAATTATGAGACTAATAGAACCTTAAGTCAATTGAAATCCTAAAATATTTCAAAAAGATGTTGCAAATGTGTTAAATCATCAATTATAAATTAATCTCTGCTGATAGTTTGAGTTGTAAACTAATATCCTACAAAGTCACACACTAAATAATATCTATCTCTCTCTCTTAAAATCAAAATATAAAATTAAAAATTAGATTACAACTTTATTTAACTATGCATCGTCTTATATCCAAAATAAAGTATCTTTTTCAATTGCAATATATTTTTATTTCTTTTTATTAATATTTATAATTCAATTATGATATTCAATTCTCTATATGAAATTAACATTAGTCTAGTTGGTATTATTTATGTATTTAATGTATTAAATTAACCTTAATTTGATTAATATTAAATAATTTTTTTTAATTAATATTTACATATTAAAGGCCCCGTATAAATTTTTCGCCTTAGGCCTCAAATTATGTTGGGCTGCCCCTGACTCCGGCCCACTCAAGCACAATTTGTAAAAAATGGGTAATATTACCGGTTTGGAGGAAAATTCTTTCAGTATATTGATGACGATTTCAACAAATATTTTCATCTACCTTTAACTAATAAACTATTGTTGTATCCAATTATTGCTGGTTCTCATCTGAGTCACTATTAATATCACTTTTTTACTTATTAATAATCATTCACCACATCAATTTATAAATATGTTTATAAAATAGTTTATATTTATAACATTTTCCCTTTAATAAATCATTTGACTTGTTTAAATAAATGAAAGTGCCATTGCCACATAATTGGAGGATTCGGAGAAAAAATCTATTCTTACGGATTTCACTAAAAACTTCTTCTTTAGAAGATTCAAGGAATTATTCTAGAGAGTTCTAGCTTATGTAAATCATCATTATCTATAAGAGCAATTACATCAGTTGATGTACAATTGTGTAAAATTGTGCAAAACAGAAAAAAGTGCTCATTTTACACAATATGAGCAAAAAAAAAAAACCACATCAATTTGGGTAAACTTGTGTATAAATGCAAGTTGCTACAGTACCCGTGCAAATATGCACGGGTACTGTAGCATGTGCATATAATTTTTTAACAATTTTTTCCCTCTCTATGTACCTGACTCTCAGCTCCCTCTCTCTCCCTCTCAGGCGCACAACTCTCTTTTTCTTCCTCTCATCAATCTTTCTTCCTCTTCCGTCGATCGCCACTGCCGCCGATCGCTCTTTCTTCCATGTTTCTCGTTGTTTTTAGGTTGAATGGGCTTGATCAGTGGGTTTTGAGTTGAATGTCTCTCGCCATCGCCACCGCTTGCCTTTGGAGGCGTCGATCTTGTTTTTCGTTCTCGCCATCGCCATCGAAGATGTCGATGTAAAGTGTCGATCTTGTTTCTCATTCTCGCCATTGCCACCGGAGGCGTCGATCTTGTTGCTCAAGGCGAGACGTTGATCTTGATAAGTAGGTTTTGATCCATTTTGCTAGGTTTGTTTTTCTGGTTTTCTGCCGGTGGGTTGTGTGGATATTTCGGTGTGATACTGGTGTGGATTGTGGGTGTGGATCGATGGCTGTGTGAGTAAATAAATGAATATTTTATTTGAATAAATGTGTATAATAAATAAATTGATACAGGTGTTTTGTAAAAATAAATGTGTAAAATAAAAAAAGTAGATTTTAAATGTGTAAAATAAAAAAATTTATACACAAACTGATGTAATTGCTCTAAGCCCTATACCTGGCTTCTAGTAAGCGTTTTGAACACGTAGTCAAGGTTTTAACTTATTTTGTTTCAAAAGGCAAACAACTTTTTTCAGAAATCTGAAAGCGACGCTATAAAAAAATGAAATTTAGTCATCATTATCTATAAGCTCTGTACCTGGCTTTGTGGTCCTTACGTTCTAGTAAAACACGTAGTCAAGGTTTTAACTTATTTTGTTTCAAAAGTGAAACAACTTTTTTGAGAAATCTGAAAGTGACGCTATAAAAAAATGAAATTTAGTTTTCATGCGTCCATTGAGAGAAAAAGACCCAGCTAGCTACTTTCAGGAAACCAATAATATACTTTGTCGTTGCATACATCAATGCATGATTTATGTTACCAATATGCGCATGTTCATTTCCAGTAGAACTCAGTTTTTTTTTTTTTTTTTGATGTGTGAGCTTAGTTAAGTTAGGCCACGACAAGGGAGTTGATGTATAGGTAATGGGAACAATGCATGAGTTAGTACTCACTAATCAGTACACCAGTAGTAATGTCAACTTCAGCAGTGGAGACCAGTTTTTGATTTATGTCAATGACAACCACGTAGTACTAAAATTTTTAATGTCTATATCAAATACTGTGTATTGTTCTCTCTTCTTCTTCTTCTTCTTCCATATGGTAAAAAATGTATCATGTAGCTTTGTTATAGATTATGAGTTGTTGAACATAATGATGAAGGCTCTCTGAAAGGAAGTTTTGCACGGACTCTCTGTATACCGTAAACGGCTAGCTAAGAAAAGGAGAAAGCGCCTGCTTTGGTGTATTGAGGTATATCTGTCCTTCATAATCGTGAACTTTTTCGTTAATTTTCTATGTATGTAATCATAAACATATCATCTTTCACAAGCAGACAGTTCTCAATGGAGGTTCACTTCATGTCCATTCTTTGAACTAGTTTTTATTCTATTAAGGAAGTTTTGTATGTCATCTTGGGTTGCCAGTGCACTTGATCATGTCACTAGCTTCATGATGGGTGCATATTGTGCATTCTCTTAAGCATGATCAATCACGCGCACCCTTTTTGCTTAGGATAGATTCAGTACTAAAGAGATATGCTTTGACCTTTTTATTGTTATATATTTAAGTCTGTCTTGTATTCAACACAGAGTTTGAAGAGGGAAGATAAAAGAAAAGATTCATCGAGGCTCTGGCTGTTCAGACAGTGGTGGCAAAACCTACTGTTCTAGTTTTGATTGTCATCCCTCTTCATGTGTCACTCATTCTGACATTCTGCTAATACTTAAGATCTAATACAATATGATTCAGAAGTCGTCACCAAGAACAATTCACATTCGTGGCCAATTTCACGGATTATCAAATTTGCAGATAGTTTCTGCAATCTTCAATGGCTGTCTCGGATTAGTGTATTTATGCTTGGCCTTCTGGATTTTAGAGGAGAATTTGAGGAAAACCCACATAGCTCTGCCTTTGGATCAGTGGTTACTGGTGTTGTTTCAAGGCTTCATATGGCTGTTGGTGGGCTTAGTCGTGAGCCTTAGAGGGAAACAACTTTCAAGAGGGCTATTGCGACTATTGTCCATTCTTGCCTTCTTGCTTGCTGGGATTGTCTGTGTGTTGTCCCTGGTCACTGCCATTTCCAGCCAAAAAGTTCCAGTAAAGACAGTTTTAGATATTCTGTCCCTTCCAGGAGCAATATTGTTGCTGTTGTGCACATATAAGTATACATATGAAGAGAGGGAAAACAGATCGAACGAAGATGACCTCAACACTCCCTTGAATTTTGAGGCCAGTAACATCAGTAAAAGTGATTCAGGAGTAGTTGTTACTCCTTTTGCTGAAGCCAGATTCTTCAGTAAAATGTCATTTTGGTGGTTGAATCCATTGATGAAAAAGGGCAGGGAGAAAACCCTTGAGGATGAAGATATACCCAAGTTACGAGAGGCAGATCGAGCAGAAAATTGCTATTTTCTATTCTTGGAGCAATTGAATCAGCAGAAAAGGGCAGAACCATCATCCCAAACATCAATCCTGTGGGCAATAATTTTATGCCACTGGAAAGAAATTTTCTTGTCTGGTTGCTTTGCTGTGTTAAAGATTGTCACACTATCTATGGGTCCTCTACTTCTGAACGCCTTCATTTTGGTTGCGGAGGGAAAAGAAAGTTTCAAGTATGAAGGTCACTTATTGGCAATATCATTTTTCTTTTCAAAGTGCATAGAATCCATTTCGCAAAGGCAGTGGTACTTCCGGAGCAGGCTTATTGGCCTAAAAGTGAGGTCATTGCTCTTAGCGGCCATTTATAACAAACAACTAAGATTATCCAACTCTGCGAGGTTGATGCACTCAGGTGGTGAGATAATGAACTATGTCACAGTAGATGCCTACAGGATTGGAGAATTTCCATTTTGGTTCCACCAAACTTGGACAACAAGCCTCCAGCTATGTCTTGCATTGCTAATTCTTTTCCACGCAGTGGGGCTAGCAACAATTGCGGCACTGGTGGTGATCATTCTCACCGTGCTTTGCAATGTTCCACTTGCAAAGTTACAGCATAAGTCTCAATCTAAGCTAATGGTGGCACAGGATGAGAGACTGAAGGCTAGTTCTGAGACTCTAGTGAACATGAAGGTCCTGAAATTGTATGCTTGGGAAACCCATTTCAAGCAAGTCATAGAAAATTTAAGGAAGGTGGAGTTCAAATGGTTATCTGCAGTGCAGTTAGACAAAGCATATCATAGCCTTCTCTTTTGGTCAACTCCTGTTTTGGTCTCATCTGCTACCTTTGTAGCATGTTATTTCCTCGGAGTTCCACTACATGCAAATAATGTTTTCACCTTCGTAGCAACTTTTCGCCTTGTTCAGGATCCTATTGCATCTATTCCTGATGTTATCGGGGTGACAATTCAAGCGAAGGTTGCATTTGCACGGATTGTGAAATTCCTTGAGGCACCAGAGCTGCAGAGTGCACACGTCCAGCAGAACTGCAATGTGGAAAGAATGAATCACACCATTTTTATTAACTCAGCCAAATTTTCATGGGAAGAGAATTCACCGAAGCCCACTCTAAGAAACATAAATTTGGAGGTTAGACCTGGTGAAAAGGTGGCTATATGTGGAGAAGTTGGCTCAGGCAAGTCAACCCTTCTAGCAGCAATTCTCGGAGAAGTTCCAAAGATTCAGGGAAGCGTAAGTTACTACAGCTCTTTTACTTTCATTCCAAAAATTCAGGTCATTTTTTTTTTTTTTTTTAATGTATGTGAAATTTCATTAAAGGAAAACACCAGAGATAGGTAGTCTCCATAAATTATAAAGATCGCTATTTTGAATAGTCTTTAACATTCTCACTCCAAGCAAGCCATTCAGCAACAAAACTTTGCTCCAAGTCAACTTCTGACCAAACTATTCCATTGTGAATCCTAGCATTCCTATCAAGCCACATATGGTAGATGACAGCACTCCAAGCCAGCTTGCATATAGTTCGCTGAAGCTTTTCACCATTTAGCTTCCTTACAGTGCAGTCCAGTTCATAACACTGGTCACCAACCTGCCTTCTCATTGGGCACTTGCTTAAAACAACTTCCCAATTTCTTTTAGTGAAGGAACATTTATAAATGGTTTCGAGCTTCAATTTTACTCCTACAAAACACATCACATTCGCCTTGAAAACCCAAGCAGCTGAGCTAGCCTACCTTTGTTAGCCTGTTTTACAGAGCTAACTAGCATACAAAAGCATACTTAGGAATGTTTTTGGAAAACCATACCAGCTTCCACTAGCTAATTTAAAGCTTCTTATTACATATGGCCTTCCAGGTACCTTTGCAATTATACTCTTTTTTGCTGAAGGAAACGACTCAACTTATCAATATCACCCAACTGAATCCCCTACAACCTACTTTGTATTAGGACTAAATTATCAGACCTAGCTGAGGCTAATTCCACTGGCATTGCACATTGAGAATAAAAGTGGATAACCTGTTTGGAAAATAGCTAGCAATATCTTAAGCAATTCTGTGTCCATATTGCTGAATCAAAGCCTCATCAAGATGCCATGAATCATCACAAATGAAGATGACTTCACCATTCCCCACCTTATTCCTTAAAAGAGACCTGACTTAATTCCTAACTTGAAACCAAGCAACCCAAATAGACCCAGCTCTAGCAAAAATAATCAAAATAAAACGCATAACGGCAGCCCTATTCCATTCAACCAGCTTACAGACCTGCAAACCACCTTCCTGCTTGGGAAAAGTAAGATCCTTCCAAGCTACTTTAGGAATAGCAAAAGTAGCAATACCACCTCACATATGCCAAGATCCTTGTGGCTTAGTAGCATTACTCGGTTCTTCCCATATGGGGAACTTGGGTCTTTGTCTTGGATTTGAAAAAACACATCCTAGACTCAACAAGACTCAAAAGTTTTGTTCACGTTTTGCCAGCAGTCAATCTATTGACACCCTAACAGTCAATTTGATCAATAGTACTATAAAAGCAAAGGATAAATTCCTTCCACTCCAAAAGTTGATCCATTTGCTAATTTTTTTCCACAAGAGGCCTGCACTCATTTAAGGACAATTCTGGGAATTAAAGGTACCTAATGGGAGGCTAATCTTCCTTGAACTTCAAAATGCCAAGGAACTCAGACTTGGAATCAACATCAACACCAGAGGAGAAAATAAAACTTCAGATTTACTGGAATTAGCAGCCATCCCTGACATCTCCTTGAACTCCTCAAGAATTTGACTGAACACCACTAGATCAGCCATGAGGCACAAATCAGTGAGCTATATTTTAGCACGCATAGGATGATACCCAAATCCACTACCCAAACCCCATTCAATGGAAAAAAATTTCATGGCCATTTCACAGAGTCACATCCCCTTGTATCAACCTTTTTTTTTCCCTTCGAAATAACCCACCAATCCTCCATTGACCGCAATCAAGTATTTTGCAAATCAAACAGCTTTATTATCTTAGCTGAGCAAAACAAAATCCCATTTAATGGAATCATAGGCCTTCAAAATACCAACCTTTATAGCACATCAAACAGGTTTATTGTCCCTATGAATTTCTGACCAAGTCAAAATTTTTAAGACCTGTCTCTTATTATATGCACTCCAACAATTCCCAAGCATACATCCATCGAACATAAATGTAGTGCCCATCTAATATTGGAAAAGGTTAAAGTATTCTAACTGTGTAATCTGATTCATTTATTAAAATTACAGATAAAAGTCTATGGGAAGATATCCTATGTTTCTCAAACAGCATGGATACAAAGTGGGACAATACAGGAGAATATTTTATTTGGGTCTGCTATGGATAGTGAAAGATACAGAGAAACACTAGAGAGGTGTTCATTGATTAAGGACCTTGAGTTGCTTCCATTTGGTGATCTCACTGTAATAGGTGAGAGAGGTATTAATCTGAGTGGTGGTCAGAAGCAACGCGTTCAGCTAGCCCGTGCTCTCTATCAGGATTCTGACATATATCTCTTGGATGATCCATTCAGTGCATTGGATGCACAGACTGCTACAAGCATATTTAATGTAATTGTATTTTCCCAGCACCTTCCACATCTTTGTTATTTTTCACTATCTATCTGTGTTCAATTTCTAACTTCAAGTGCAAGCTTACTTAACTGTGACAGGAATATGTTATGGAAGCGCTTTCAACAAAGACGGTCTTACTTGTGACCCATCAAGTTGACTTCCTGCCTGCTTTCAATTCTGTTTTGGTTAGTATACTGAATTTAATGATAGACTGAAGTACACAGAGCACTTGGTGAGGTAAATGACAGGAATTTAGTCTTTTTCCCCCTATTAGAACCACTAAAACTATTTTGGAGGGTCTCTCAAAGCCACCATGTCTATATTCATTGGGAAAAAAGTCCCTAATATCTGTGTAAGATGACAGAATGCCTGTTGAAGATTAGGTTACCATGGTTCTCTTTTTTTAAAATCTAGTTATTCCATGAACCATGCACTTAAAGACTCAGTTAACCTGCACAACATAGCGATCCTTACTTTACTTTTTATGTAAAATTTTATTGATATTTTCCTTAGTTAGAATTGGTTAGTTCCACACAACAATTTGATGTGAGTTTGATTTTATGGACAGTTGATGTCAAATGGGGAAATCCTACAAGAATCTCATTATCAGAAGTTGTTGGCCTCAAGAAAGGAATTTCAAGACCTTGTTAATGCACACAAAGTGACGGCAGGTTCTGAAAGGCTTACAGATTTTAGTTCTACCCATAGACAAGGAACATCATCCAGAGAGATTAAGAGCACTTATGTAGAGAAGGAATCAAAAGCATATAAAGGTGATCAATTGATTAAGCAAGAAGAGAGAGAAACAGGAGATATGGGCCTCAAACCTTACATGCAATATCTGAATCAGAACAGAGGGTTCTTGTACTTCTTTATTGCCTGTCTCTCTCAACTTTTATTTGTGGCTGCTCAGATATTGCAGAATTCTTGGATGGCTGCTAACATTGATAATTCTAATGTTAGCACACTTAGATTGGTCTTGGTTTATATGGTGATTGGATTGGCCTCAGTACTGTTTTTATTAGGTAGATCTCTTTCTACAGTTGTTTTGGGTCTTAGATCTTCAGAATCCTTGTTTTCAGATCTACTAGACTCGCTTTTTCATGCACCTATGTCTTTCTACGACTCCACACCTCTGGGAAGGATACTTAGTCGGGTAGGCACAGTGGACGTTTCTAAAATGTCAATGTCCTATTGTTTGATTTCTAAAACTAATGTTTCTATCGTGTGTCCTGTCAATATGCGCAGGTCTCTTATGATCTGAGTATCATAGATCTTGATGTCCCATTCAGCCTTGTCTTTTCTGTTACATCTACCAGTAATGCTTGTTCTACTCTTGTAGTACTAGCCATTGTCACCTGGCAGGTCCTCTTTGTCTCTATACCAATGGTTTATCTTGCAACTAGATTACAGGTATTACTATACAAGGTCCTTTCATGAATAATATTCTCTGGAAGCAGTTCTCTTTCATATGCCATATAAATCAACAATATTTTAGACAATCTGTGACTATTACCCTTGGCTACATGATGCTCCTATAGTATATAAGTACTAAAGTAACAATTTTTCCTTTCCTTGGAAAATGATGATCTAATTGGATCCATTGTATTGACTATAGAGTAGCAATTATCCTCTTTTGCTGTCTACAAGGAAGCCTTTTTTACTTTTTATTCAACGAAAATGTGATTGATTTTTCTTTTGTTTTAACAAGTAACAGAAAGTTGCATTTCTTTTTACCAGAGATATTACTTTACCTCTGCAAAAGAATTGATGCGGATAAATGGAACGACCAAGTCCTTTGTAGCAAATCATCTAGCCGAGTCTGCAGCAGGAGCCATGACAATAAGGGCTTTTGATAAGGAAGAACAATTCTTCACAAAGAATCTTGGCCTCATTGACACAAATGCTAGTCCTTTTTTCCACAGTTTTTCAGCAAATGAGTGGTTGATTCAATGGATAGAAATAGTAAGTGCGGCTGTTCTTGCCTCTGCATCACTTTGCATGGTTTTGCTTCCTCCCAGTACATTTAGCCCCGGTAAGTATACATTTGCTATTTTTGGAAGAATGACCATTGCAGTCATTTGTCATTCTGGTGACTATATCTATATGTCAGCTTTCTTTTATAGGAAGAAATTTTTGGAAATCAAATTCTTAGAATGAAATTGAACTACTGACCCTTTTATATGATATTTGCAAACACAGGATTTATTGGGATGGCACTTTCTTATGGTCTTTCCTTGAACATGATGCTTGTCCGTTCAATTCAAAAGCAGTGCAGTGTAGCAAATGACATCATTTCTGTAGAAAGGCTAAATCAATACATGCACATTCCCAGTGAAGCCCCTGAAGTGATAGAAGGGAACCACCCCCCAACTAATTGGCCAGCTGTGGGTAAAGTGGAGATACAAGATTTGCAGGTAAATGATTATTACTAGGTGTTAAATCAAAGGAAGTGTTAATGTACATACTGAAAAAATTGATATGAAAACAGGTCAGATATAGGCCCAATGCACCACTTATTCTTTGTGGTATAAGTTGCACTTTTGAAGGAGGGCACAAGATTGGTATTGTTGGCCGAACTGGCAGTGGTAAGTCTACTCTCATAGGTGCTCTTTTTCGTCTGGTGGAGCCAGCTGGAGGGAAGATTATAGTCGATGGCATTGAAATCTCTTCAATTGGCCTTCATGACCTAAGGTCACGTTTTGGAATAATACCTCAAGACCCTACTCTTTTTAATGGGACTCTCAGATATAATTTGGACCCCTTATGTCAGCATTCCGACCAAGAAATTTGGGAGGTGATCCTTCATTTTTTTTCTGCCTATGGTTGCTTTGTACTAGATTAATGGATCTACCACTAGTAAAACAATGCTGGTATAAAGTGGTGATTAGTGTTTTAAGGTTGTACATTTCTGCAAGGGTTGCAAATGCAGACTAATCTATCAATGTTCATTTTTGAAGGTTCTTGGAAAGTGTCAACTACAAGAGGCTGTTCAGAAGAAAGAAGAGGGCCTAGACTCCTTAGGTTAGTTTCCATACTATAAAATGTGACATGTTTTGATTTTTTTAACTATGATGAACATTAACAACTGTGAACCTGCTACTCAGTTGTGGAAGATGGATCTAATTGGAGCATGGGGCAACGGCAATTATTTTGCCTAGGTCGTGCACTTTTGAGGAGAAGTCGGGTATTGGTACTTGATGAAGCAACCGCATCAATTGATAATGCTACTGATATGATTCTGCAGAAAACTATTCGGACTGAATTTGCAGATTGTACTGTAATCACAGTGGCACACAGGATACCAACTGTGATGGATTGCACAATGGTTCTTGCCATTAGTGATGGTAAGTTACAATAAATGCCACAACCAACTGTGATGGATTCCAAAATTAAGAACAAAATATTCAATATTTCTATAATTCCTTTGCTAAAGTTGACCACACAAACTTAATAATATAAATGCAAAGACAATCCTTCTACACTATGAAAGACTTGTTCCTTAAAGAGAATTGTAGTCATTCCACCAAATTTTATACTGTAAAGATCAATGAGTAGGTGTCATATTGCAGTTGGTGGATTCATGTCAAAAACATACATAATATGCACTGTTCCGAAAGATCTGATCTTTAACGTAAAGTCAAGTAAATTAGAAGTCAAATAAAATTATGCAAAGTGAAAGGGATGTTCCATAGAAAATAATTTTCCATACTGAAATATCCTTGTTTAAAAATCTGAAGGAGATGTTTCCATTTCTGTTTCAGGAAAACTAGTGGAATATGATACACCTATGAAGTTAATGAACAAAGAAGGTTCGCTCTTCAGGCAGCTTGTGAAGGAATATTGGTCCCATTCTCAGTCTGCAGAACTGCACTAGGTCTAATAATAAGTTCTCATGCAGACTTCAAAAACCATGGGAAGGGTGGAAATGTATTTTCAGCACAATTTTCATTTGGGCAGTTCTGTTTAACACATCTTCATGGAATTATAGATTTTCCTACTGGGATGTATATAACTTTGGAGCCACAAACGTTGAAGCCTTATGGGGGCATCCACATTCTCCCCAACTCTCACACAAATTAATAATGGCGTGTTCCCAATTAAATAGTATGCTTATTGCATGAAACATTACTTTCATTTTGCATTCAATAATAAGAAAATAAAAAATAGAAAAGCATCAGTGATTCTAATTCTGTCCACCAGTCATGCAAATCAGGACTCGGTAGGAAGTTACCTAATAAATTCAGCTGATAAAACAATATGATGGCAAGATTAATCAATATAGGAGTTAAGGTCCTCCAAGTACAGCATTCTCAATATCCTCTCTGCTAAGTGCATAACTAAATCTCCTCTCAACATCCTTTTCAAGACTCCCAGGTCCACTCTTCATATACCTGCATCAAATGCAGTTTTCAAGATTCATAAACAGATGTAATAATCAAAAAAAAAAGTGAATTCATTTCCAATTTCCAAATTAACTCCTATTTTACTCTCATAATCCTCAAAAGTGAAGCCACGACAGGACTTCAATATAAGCCAATAATGAAAGTATGAAACCCAAGTCTTACACCCCAACCCCTCACCCTTCTTTCTTTAATTAAGAGAGAAGTTGGGGGACCTCCAGTTAAATTTTTAACCTCTCAATATATTAGGTGATTAATTTAAAAAAACAAAAACAGTCAAAACTAGAACACTGTCCTCTCTCTCTCTCTCTCTCTCTCCTTAATATATATTTCCTCTTTTCTTCTTAAAAAGCAAGAAAAATTCTTCTTAAAAAGTAAGAAAAATAAATAAATTTCTGCTCTCCTCATCCTCATACCTCATCATATTCCAATTTGTCTCTTCCTCGAACCTTTGTCAAAAGCGGCCAGAAACCGCCAAGACGTTTGGAATTCCCATTTTTTATCAACGAGTATTTCCCCAAAAACAATTTTTAGAACATCACTTCTGCTGAGAACGATTAAGACTGATAGCTTCTGATATCCAAAGACATAAAACTATGATACATATGACCAAGACCCATCCCAAAAGTAAACATCAAACAACAACAATGATCAAACCTTAGTCCCAAAATCTTGAGGTCAACTATGGATACTCAGCAAACTACTTAGGGTCAGCCACATATTTTCTTTTCTGCCATTTATCCTATCCAAAAGAAAACGTCTAAACCCTAGATAAAACTGACAGAAGCTATATGGTGATGATTTAAAATCCCTATCTTTGTTTCCGTTGGATATATGGAGAAACTATCACATGCTCCAAGTTTTCAGTAGCTAATTCACAGTCCTATAAAAGGAGAATTCAAAGGCAAGCAACAGGAGGACTATCAAGAAGCTTGCTTTCACAGACATGGGACTAATCATCACATGCAATGAAAGTAGGATGGGTCCAGCAATAGTGATAACAGGGTACCTCTAATTTCTATATTATCACACAAAACACAAAACAGTATTTGGAACTAAATATTTAGCAAGAAAGATTCAATAGTCGGTAATTATGTATTGACTCAAATACAGCACAGACCATAAATACCAGACAATAAATGGTGTGCTTCCAAGTAGCTAGACAGAGTAAAAATGCTAGAAACATCCATCCACTCTCTAAAACTTTAAGTAAGCTACAATGATGTGGAGTGACCTATGATCTGACCTGGGATCATACCCCAGCCTGCAGCACATGAGCAGAGTTAAATAAAACCTAGGTAGACTAGAGAGAAACAGAGAGTATGTTTACAGACACACACTTGAGCTGATGCTGGGGAACCCCAACAACATCAAATGCTGTGCTGTTTGTCTCCCTCCTCTAACCTCCACCGTTGCCAACAAGCTGAAACTTCTCAATCTCATCCTTTACCATGACCCTCTCTTTTCTAAGTAGCTTACAGGCTCATGTGGATACTTTCAAGGCACTAACCCACATATATTTGAAAGTGATTGCACCTAGAAACATGTGCAGTTCTAGAGAGGTTTCAATCAAACTCCAATAATATTTAAACATTATACAATTTTATTGCAAGAGATGGAGTAATATCTCCAATCACAGATTATGCCTAGAATAATTCATTAGCTATCACCCAGACATGGTTTTTTTGTCTAATCTAAGTTGTTGAACTTAGTTTTCAAATTTCAACATAGATACAAATATAAACGGTTAAGTGGCTAGAACTACAGGCAGCTTGTAACTTGTTGAAGTGATTTGGTCCATCCTAAATAAATTTCATAGCTAAGTTACAGAACTTGACGTACAGGTCATTGAAATCTCTTCTCATTCAATAAATTTCACGGCTCTTATGGTTCTGTGTAGCTGTGCCCTCCCTCAGACCCCCACCCCACGTAAAAGCAAAAGGCTAATATTCAATGAATCAATATTTAATAACTACTGTAAATGGAGAAACACCTATACCTGCAAATTATGAAATCATAAAATATCAATTGATTCACTCCAGTCTCCTAGTACCTCCTATCTATCAACCATCTCAAATCCTAGAACTCGTCAGAACTATAAAATGGAAAAGTGGAAGGCTGCCAAGAGCCTTGTAGCTCAACTAATTCGGTAATACTGACTGGTGTTTTTAATAGAGATGTCTAGGGTTCAAATCTCCCCTCCCCCATTGTAACTATGGAATTATAGATATAAAAAAGGCAAATTGGAATGCTGCAAACTATTCCTATGCCTGAAAAACCTCCAACCTCCAACATCAATCTACTTAAAGTTGGGAAAAAAGCAAATAAAAACATCAAAACCAGAACAACCTCAATCATCAAACAAATACAAACTATGGCCTAAGGTTCATATGCTTTGCACATAATGTTATAGCAGCCTGACAAGAAATCAAAATAAAACAAAGTCATAAAAGCCCAACATTTTTTTTTTCTTAGACCTTTAAACCCCACATTCCTAACCACACCACCAATCAATCAACCACCCAAAATTCCAGAACCCCACATCACCAAAATCAGATAAACTATTAAATATCCAATACAAATACAAGTACACACATAGAGACATACATAACCCCAACACTATCCAGCAAAAGCACGAAAACCCATGAAGTAATCATAATTCATAACACCAATGCACAAAAACGCAAAACCAACCTGATATAGAGTTCGGTGATATCCAGTGAGAGCTGGGCGTGCCACTCGGGCTTCTCCACAAGCCAAACGGCCCTGTCCTCTTTGCTCTGGTAAAAACCCAAGCTCCTAAGCCAAGCCTCAATGCAAGGCAAGCTGTGAGAGTAGAGGGGCTTCTTCTTTTCCGGGAGCTTGTTCAGCCACTCGTCTTCTGGTTCTGCTGAGAGCTCCTCTGCTTCCTCAGAGGACTTTGAGAATGCTGGTGTAAGGGATTTTCTTGAAGAGTGGGTGAGGAGGTGTGGAGTTGGAGTAGGAAAGAGTTTTGGGAAAAGCTTGGGTTGGTGAAAGGTAGGGAATTTTGGGAAATTTGGAGGTGGAGTTGTTGTGATGGAAGAGAAGGTATCAGTGGTGGTGGTGAAGAATTTATTAGAGGCAGAAATGGTGGACATATTTATTGGGAAAGTGGGAGGGTGCGGGGTTGAAAATTTTGGAGGTGTGGGTGTGGTGTGGTGGCTAAAGTTTTAAGAGGGAGAGTGTGGAAGTGAACTGGGAAAGTTTGAACTTTTAACTCAACAGAGTTTCATTATCTTCTTCATCATTGAGAGTTGAGTATTGGAGAGGTTAGACTGTAAGCACTCACACCCCAATGTAGTGTGTTCATTTATTTTTATTTTTTTGTGAACTATTTTTATTTCTCTAAAGAGCATTATTATTGCTAGGGAGTAGCTCTTCACCAAACCGCTCAAACCACATGAACACACCCAAACTAATCAAAATTGCCCGCAAAATGGAGTAACTGCTTCACTTCACAAGTGGCAATGAATTGCACCGTACTGTGCAGTGTGGTGTGCAATTTTATGATAAGAAAAACTACATTGCACCGCACTCATATATATTATTAAATACATAGTAATAATTTAATATTATATGAAATAAGTCGATAGCCTAACGTTAGCGTGTTCTAGTTTCGCATTAAAAACAGTTTTGTTTTGGTTAAATACAAAATCTCATTCACTTATCATCTCACAGTAGCACTCTTCTCTCCCTATACCCTTTAACTCACAGTAGGCACAACTAATAGTGTATATGGTACACTATTATGAAACTTATGGTTGTTGCTTGTTAAGCATTTTTGAGTTACAAGTTATATATTGTTTATCATGTATAATTGTGTATAGTTTACTGTTATCAATTATTCTTTTGTTTTGTATATATTTTTGTACTTATAATTTACCATTAACCTGTCATTAATTTTCTTTTTGTCATGTATATATTTGTGTTACTTTTTTGTTACATAATGTATTAAAAAAAAAAAATTATTGTCATATTGTCATGGTTATTGTAAGGACACGATTCGTGACGGACCGTAACAGTGTTGGGTTCGCACGTAAAAAGGTCCAAACAATATCATTTGTAGAACGTGGGTTTGAAAGGCTAGGTCTTGGTCGCCAAACGGTGGATTTTACGTGATATCCATACATGGTTAAGTCGTCTTCACCTTAGGAGTCTTTCTCCTGGAGGCGGACTGGGAGGCTCTGGTTTTTGGCCATTTTTCCCAGCCTCCTCTATGTATTACTTACTTTTCCATTTATACTAGCCCGTGTTTTTTTATCCTTCGTCCACGTGTAGGATCGACATTCCAAGACTGATACTTGTCCCATCAGCCCATACCCGGAGTGGTTGGGGGTGGTTGAAAAAACTGGAGTGTACGGCTCTATCAGGTGCAGAGTATTGAATTGCAGTAAGGGCAGCTTACCCTGGTCATTATATTTCCCAGCGTACCCTTTTCTAAATGTCATAGATATTTTAGATTTTTTCGAAAGTTATTTCTATACCACTTTTGCCATTTCCTCTTGTGAAATCTCGGTTATGCCGAGGACTAAATCGTCCTCGACTGTGTCCCAAGGCTTCTTCGTATTTGTATTGCCGAGCCTGGGCCATCACCTTCCTCGGCTTGGGCCTTTGGACCTCAACAAGTAAATGGGCCTGGCCCACGGATTATTGGGCCCCACAATAGCCCCTCAAAACCCTGTTGTCCGACCTCTTGATTGGAGAGGAGAGTTTTGGTAATACCAAGCCTTTATTACGGCTCGTCTAACTCAGCTTTTTATTTAATGCTGGCGTTTCTTTATCTGCCTGGGAAATGTACCGGTCTACGAGACATTCTTCTGCACTCATTCACCAGGTGTTACTGCCGTTTGGTTATTCAATAAATGTGCTTTTAATGACTTACCGTTACGAGACTATTTAAATTCGACGGTTTTGCTGACGATGTGGGGTAGCGGAACGGGTATATTCTCGTTTACAGATTTTTTGGAAATCTGGACGAATTAAATACCTTCCGCTCCACCCTTCATATAAGAAAGAAGGCAAGAGTTTATTTCCTTTGTACAGAGTCCCTTTTAGCCCTTCTAAAGTCTGAAACCTTTAGCTTCCTCCAGAGTTTACTTTATTCACTAGTTGTATCCTAGCTCGTGATACACTCGAGATAAGAGCAAATAATGAAAGAACCATGCCCCTCCTAGAAACTCCACATTCTCACAAAGCTTAAAATGACTCGGTCAGGGTAAGGATGGCAGAGACTCAAAATCCTTTTTACCCTCCTCTCAGCTAAAATCCGAAGCAGGGGCTCGTCACGCCAAACATTCGGCGTGACTGAGCTGGGGTCACCCATCATCAGCACCAGCCGCTCTCTCATAAGCATAACTAACATGGCATCAGTGTGTTAGGAGTCAGGATTGAGGCAGGGACTAAGTGCCCCTGCTTCTTCCTCTCTTCGTTCACTGGTGTCTCATTTTGCCTCTCTTTTGTCTTCTTTCCACCACCAGATCCATCCTGGTGCTTTTCCTTCTCCCTCTTTTACTCCTCTTTCTTTCTTTTCATCTCTTCCCTCTTCTTCTCCTCCTTCTTTTCATTCATCTCCTTCATCTTCTCATTCATCTCCTCCATCTTCTTCTGAAGAAGGTCCTTCTCTCAATATGGGCGCTACTGAGGCAGAGTTTGGAAGGATTTCGGAGACGAGTTTAAAAAGACATCTGACTGTTTATTTGTCTGCATTGTTGTCGTTTGTTTTTTTTTTTTTTTTTACTGTTTTGGTGATCCACCTTTTGTATAGGCTTGTTTAAGCCCCTCTTTGTACGTTGTAATACATCTTTATATTAATAAAAGTTGTTACTACTTTACTTCGCATGTTCTATCTCTATATTTCCGAAATGATAACGCGATGAATAGACGTACAATCTTGTGAATTCTTTTTATTTTTAAACTTTGACCGACGTCTAGGACCAAAGTCCTAGTTAATAAAAAGATCTTGCTCTGTGTTTATAGAAACAATCCGGCTTAATGATACTGAATCGAACAAGTGATACTTAGAGCTGAAACTCCTATTAGGCAGAAAAAGAAAGGACATTATGATGAGCTTACTGAGTCGGCCTGGCACAATACCGCCGACCTTAGAGTACAATACTTGGGGCCGTAATCCCTTATCAAAGAGAAAGGCGCTATCATGAACTTGCAAGTGTTGTTCGGCACAATAATATAGCATTGAATTAATGACACCTAGGGTCAAAATATTTGCTAAGAAAAAGATATTATCATAATTTTAATAGAGTTGTTTGGCACAACAACGCCAACCTGCGAAAACAATACTTACCCCAAAAATAGCCGAGAAGACAACTGAATGCTCGATACGGTGTAGGAAGTAGCCATCCGAAGACATACCACCCTCAAAATGAACAGCCCATGTAGGTTGCTGAATAGTAGGGCGTTTTACCATCTTCTTAACACTTTTAATAGCTTTAACCTTTTATAGTATTTGAGCCGAGGACTGAGTAACTTAGAATTTTTACTAAGTAGCCGACTTTATGAAACTCAGTTTTCTCATCCAAGTAGTTGGTTTCCCCATAGGTTTGGGTCCGAGGACCATACAATACCTTGGTTCTGTCCAAAACTCAGTTTTCTCATCCAAGTAGTTGGTTTCCCCATAGGTTTGGGTCCGAGGACCATACAATACCTTAGTTCTGTCCAAAACTCAGTTTTCTCATCCAAGTAGTTGGTTTCCCCATAGGTTTGGGTCCGAGGACCATACAATACCTTAGTTCTGTCCAAAACTCAGTTTTCTCATCCAAGTAGTTGGTTTCCCCATAGTTTTGGGTCCGAGGACCATACAATACCTTGGTTCTGTCCAAAACTCAGTTTTCTCATCCAAGTAGTTGGTTTCCCCATAGGTTTGGGTCCAAGGACCATACAATACCTTGGTTCTGTCCAAAACTCAGTTTTCTCATCCAAGTAGTTGGTTTCCCCATAGGTTTGAGTCCGAGGACCATGCAATACCTTGATTCTGTCCAAAACTCAATTTTCTCATCCAAGTAGTTGGTTTCCCCATAGGTTTGGATCCGAGGACCATGCAATACCTTGGTTCTGTCCAAAACTCAGTTTTCTCATCCAAGTAGTTGGTTTCCCCATAGGTTTGAGTCCGAGGACCATGCAGGACCACACAATACCTTGGTTCTGTCCAAAACTCAGTTTTCTCATCCAAGTAGTTGGTTTCCCCATAGGTTTGAGTCCGAGGACCATGCAATACCTTGGTTATGTCCAAAACTCAGTTTTCTCATCCAAGTAGTTGGTTTCCCCATAGGTTTGGGTCCGAGGACCATACAATACCTTGGTTCTGTCCAAAACTCAGTTTTCTCATCCAAGTAGTTGGTTTCCCCATAGGTTTGAGTCCGAGGACCATACAATACCTTGGTTCTGTCCAAAACTCAGTTTTCTCTCCAAGTAGTTGGTTTCCCCATAGGTTTGAGTCCGAGGACCATGCAATACCTTGGTTCTGTCCAAAACTCAGTTTTCTCATCTAAGTAGTTGGTTCCCCATAGGTTTGAGTCCGAGGACCATGCAATACCTTGGTTCTGTCAAAACTCAGTTTTCTCATCCAAGTAGTTGGTTTCCCCATAGGTTTGGGTCCGAGGACCATACAATACCTTGGTTCTGTCCAAAACTCAGTTTTCTCATCCAAGTAGTTGGTTTCTCCATAGGTTTGAGTCCGAGGACCATGCAATACCTTGATTCTGTCCAAAACTTAATTTTCTCATCCAAGTAGTTGGTTTCCCCATAGGTTTGGATCCGAGGACCATGCAATACCTTGGTTCTGTCCAAAACTCAGTTTTCTCATCCAAGTAGTTGGTTTCCCCATAGGTTTGAGTCCGAGGACCATGCAATACCTTGGTTCTGTCCAAAACTCAGTTTTCTCATCCAAGTAGTTGGTTTCCCCATAGGTTTGAGTTAGAGGACCATGCAATACCTTGGTTCTGTCCAAAACTCAGTTTTCTCATCTAAGTAGTTGGTTTCCCCATAGGTTTGAGTCCGAGGACCTTGCAATACCTTGGTTCTGTCCAAAACTCAGTTTTCTCATCTAAGTAGTTGGTTTCCCCATAGGTTTGAGTCCGAGGACCACACAATACCTTGGTTCTGTCCAAAACTCAGTTTTCTCATCCAAGTAGTTGGTTTTCTCATAAGTTTGAGTCCGAGGACCATGCAATACCTTGGTTCTGTCCAAAAACTCAGTTTTCTCATCCAAGTAGTTGGTTTCCCCATAGGTTTGAGTCCGAGGACCATACAATACCTTGGTTCTATCCAAAAACTCAGTTTTTTGGAGTGGGATCTTGGTTTTAGGGGAATTATCTCCTCGGCCAAGCCCCTAGAACCATCCATGCGATTGACGCTACTAAGCGTAGCCCCTAATCAAGACCCATAGCCCCTAGCGGAACTTTACACTAGAACTCTATAACCAACTGTTAGAAATGACAAGAGAATTCTCTTGACCTACTGCCTATGCCAACACACAAGCCTTCCCCACAAACGGCACCAATTGTAAGGACACGATTCGTGACGGACCGTAACAGTGTTGGGTTCGCACGTAAAAAGGCCCAAACAATATCATTTGTAGAGCGTGGGTTTGAAAGGCTAGGCCTTGGTCGCCAAACGGTGGATTTTACGTGATATCCATACATGGTTAAGTCGTCTTCGCCTTAGGAGTTTTTCTCCTGGAGGCGGGCTGGGAGGCTCTGGTTTTTGGCCATTTTTCCCAGTCTCCTCTATGTATTACTTACTTTTCCTTTTATACTAGCCTGTGTTTTTTTATCCTTCGTCCACGTGTAGGATCGACATTCCAAGACTGATACTTGTCCCATCAGCCCATACCCGGAGTGGTTGGGGGTGGTTGAAAAAGCTAGAGTGTACGGCTCTATCAGGTGCAGAGTATTGAATGGCAGTAAGGGCAGCTTACCCTGGTCGTTATATTTCCCAGCGTACCCTTTTCTAAATGTCATAGATATTTTAGATTTTTTCCAAAGTGATTTCTATACCACTTTTACCCTTTCCTCTTGTGAAATCTCGGTTATGCCGAGGACTGAATCGTCCTCGGCTGTGTCCCAAGGCTTCTTCATATTTGTATTGCCGAGTCTGGGCCATCACCTTCCTCGGCTTGGGCCTTTGGACCTCAACAAGTAAATGGGCCTGGCCCACGGATTATTGGGCCCCACAGTTATTAATAGTAAACTAGTAATTGGGCATGACATCTTGAAAAATATACCAACCCAAAATCAACCAAACCACACCATGTACATCGCACCGCATCGTATATGTGACCGCAAAATTGAGGTGCAGTGTGGTTATGATTTTGGCCAAACTGTACAACAAAGTGAGGTGCTAAAAATGACCCAAAATTGCACCTAATCGCACCTCGAACACCCCTAACACTCAACATTACGGACAAACCGCATTGAATTGCATTGTGAAAACCCTTCAAACTCTCTTTATATTTTTTTTATTGGATATAAAATTTGACAAACCCACAGTTAGATTGCATTTTCTTATAATATCCACCATACTTGCAAAATTTCAAAAAAAATCAAAGATTAATAGCTATATCATCAATCAAATGTCTAAATTTCAAGTTTTTGTAGTCTTAAATTATACATAAAAATACATTTATGGATCAAATAGTAATTAATATATGATTTGAACGAAGTTTGACATGCATGTTAAAAATATAAAGAACATATAATACAATGGTTAGATTTCAAAATATGTAGTCATACTAATTTTTTAATGGGAGTTTAAAGGGGCTCTCTCCAAACTAATTTGGAAAGAAACTTTGTTCCTATATTATTATTATTATACATACCAAATATTCACTAGCTTAATTGGATTTTTTTTTGGTGTTTTTGATGATAAGTCTAGATTTAATCTCTCTCCAACTATAATATAATAAAATAAATAAATCAAGGTTAGATAAACAAGACCTCAATTTAAGAGAGAACCTCTTTTTTTTTTTTTTTTTTTTTAATTTTAATATAAGATAGAAATTTTACTCTAGTTTAATTTAATATGTATGTAAAGTTCATTCTTGGAGACTTGAACTCCAGCCCTAAATCCTACAAGAATTTTGTAATTATGGAGTGATTATTATACCAAGAGTGCGTGGTGGTAGAAAGAACCTCATTTTAATTACACACCTAAAATGAAATCGATATAATATCTAAAAGCAAAAGCACTAACTCCGTTGGAGCCTTATCAACGTAACATTTTAATGCATTTAGGTCCACTCAATCCATTTTGACCTGATGGTCCACTTCGCTTAATTCAATACACTTTGGTCCATTTTGTTGATGATTTAGGTGGAGAGGTCGTGTAAAAAGAGGAGTTATTTCATTGACATTATGTCGCATTCCTAGCATAATTTTTGTAGATTTTTTTTCTTCTTATTTTATATGTTATTAAAGTCTTGTAATTTTTATAATCTATATAAGTGATGAATTTTACTTATATATGCTTCTACTTTAGGCCATTTAAAATGTATAAAAGATGCTCCATTTGTAAGAAGTACTAAAAAAAAATTCCAACCACACAATTCATTATTTACAAAAAATATCTTGTCTTTATATTATAGTTAAATGTAATATGTATCATGTTTCCTTTAAAAAAAGGTTTCAAAATTTAAAACATTTTCAAATAATAAATAACAACTATAGATAGTTTAATTTAGAAAAATCAACTATATTATATCAATTATATATTGTTAAAAATTAATCAAACATTTTAAGAAGTGTTTGAGACTTATGGTGTGTTTAGATATCGTTTATTTTGCTGAAACTGAAAAATTATTGCTAAAAGTATTATAAATAAAAGTAAAATTTAGTTGAAATAGTATAGTGTGACCCATAAATAGTGTCACAAAGTGCAGTAAGACCCACGAATAGTAGTAAAAATAAGCTGAATAGTGAAATAATTTTAATTTTTTATTTCAATCCAAACGCACCCTAACACTTATAAGTTTTATTTACTATTTTCATTTTTCATTTAACAAAAAATAATCAGCTGAGAGTTGAGTCATTTTAAAAATAAAATAAATTTATTTATTTTCAATGACAGATTCAAATTGAATTGAAATCATATAAATATAATATAGTTGGGGATTATAAAATACTCAGGGACAAAATCGTCTTTTGACCGAAATCTACGGTTTCCCGCCTAAACAGTCTCTCATTCATGATTCTTCTGTATCAGTCTCTCATCTAATTGTGCTTCAAAAAATGCCATTATTGTCTTTGCTTCTCCATTTCCTTTGATTCCATAAATTTCAATTCAAACAGTTTAAAGTTCAAACTCACAGCTCCCCCCCACCTCTCTCCCCTTCCTCAGCCACCGCACACGGTGGCTGTTTCTCCAATGGCACCAAACCCAAACCCAGATCCGAATCCAAACCCAAACCCAAACCCAAAAGATCCAATCACAGACTACACCAAAACCCAGCGCATAGTCCTCCTCATTGACCTAAACCCAATTCTCCACCTCTCTGACCAAACCCAGTTCCTCAATTCTCTCCTTTCCTCCTCAAACACCTTCCTCTCTTTCCCTCCTCTCTCTTCCTCTCTCTTCTCCTTCAAATTCTTCTTCTCTTCCCTCTCCCCCCTCCTCTCCTCCTCCAAACTACACCGTTTTGTCCCCACCTCTTCCCTCTCCTTCAATGACGCCTCCACCACCCTCCTTTCCCTCTCTAAAGCACTCAATTCGTTGCCGACACTTTATGCACACCAACTGTTTGATTCTTTGCCCGTGTCGTCCCGGGGTTCGTTTCTTGCTGCTTCTATGCGCCAGCTGGTCCACGACTACGCGTGGGATCCTGTCGCGGATGATTCTACAACGGGTACGCTTTTGAATAATGATTCTCTTGTTGTTGGGTCGAATTTGGTTGTTTTGTTTTCTCCGGTTTGTAGGTGTGTAAAGTCTTTGTCTGAGTTTTTGAATGTGGGAGTTGAAGATGAGTGTTTGGAAAATGTGGATGCTTTTTGTGAAAAATTTTGCGGGCTTTTTGAGAATGTGAATGATGCGTATGTTAGTAGGGATATTCGATTTAGTTGGGTGGATGTTAGGTATGAGTTGGATGGGGTTGAAAATAAGATTGAGATTGATGAATCTAAATTGAAATTTGGGTTTTTTGCAAGTGGGATTAGGAGTTTGGGTTGGGGGTTTTGCTCCACTGATTCGATTGTTCTTGGTTCTGCTCTTGTTCCCTTTGGGTTGATTTATCCAAAGATTGCAATTTCATCAAAGGTTTTTGATTATAGTGATAGTTGTAAGACACTTAATGCACAGTTGAGTCTTGAGATATTGGATGTAAGTGGGAAGCCTTTGGAATGCAAGTGCTGTGATCTTCAACTGGTCAATTTGAAGATGTCACCTAGAAATAGATCTAAAGATCTTATGTTTACTCCAGATGTGGTGGGTTGTGAACGGAAGAACTCGTTTTGGGAACTTTTTGGTGATGGGCTAATAAAACTCCATATTAAGGCTGTGCAAAGATACGTTGAGTGTGGGAAATTTGTTGGGCATTTAGCTGAAAATTTAGTTCTTGTCTGTGAATCTTTTGGAGGCTCTAAGAATGACCAGAAAGAAAGTTCTGGTGATTTTTTTGCAGATAGGGTTCTTGAAATGCTAGCAATGGAATTGGGTGAGTTTGTGCATAGAAAGTCTACACCCATTTGGCAGATTCTTTTGAGTTTTCTTTATAGGGAAGGTTACTGGGCATTAGTGTCTCTTTCAAATGGCAGCGGTGATTCACATATGGGAATTCTCAAGCCTTTCACAGTTTCTTCGGCTGTCCTTTCTATTATAGAAGACGGAGTTTATCCTCCCCACAGGGTACATGATTCTGGTGAAGCAAATGTGGCGCGATTTATTATGAAGATGGACAATGAGACTTGCAAACCCAATATAGACTTGAAGCACTCCGATGGGTTTATAGATTCTCAACCTGGGTCTTCACCATCTAATAAGGCGGCAACAGTTGGAGATGGTACAAGGAAAAAGAATAAGAATAAATTAAATATGCTTCAAGACCTCACATGGAGTGCCTTCTGCAAGACAGCATTTGAGCACTCTGCGCTAGATTTGGGAGAGGTCTACTTTTCCAGGGAAAGATATAACTCAAAGAAGTTGAAATTTCTGAAATGTTGGATGAAGCAGATTAAGAAATCTAGTTGTTCCAGTCTAATTTTACAGGAAAAGTCCAAGCGGCATAAGGACATTGAAACACAAATAGATGATAGATTGACTTCATTGCACCAAGAAAGTGAACAGCCAGTCTCTTCATCTGCCTCAGCTGGAGAAAACTCTTTGACTGAGGCTTCTAGGATACACGACGAAGCTGCTGTTGATTTACAGTCAGAAACTTCTGAAGCTTTTTTCAGTAGTCTTTCCAATAAGATCCAACAAGGACTTGAGTTTGAAGGAGTAGACTTGGGGGCTTTGGCAGAGCGGCTTGTGAAATCATCCATATATTGGTTATATCAAAAGCATGAAACCGAATCCCCTTCAGCAAGTCAAACTACTGTGGTAAAATCTGATGATGCTTGTGGTAGAATAGTTCCTGAACTAACAAACCTTTTACTAAGGGAGCCTAAGGACTTGGTGGCAAAGCACAAAAATAATGATTCGTCCTTTCAAGCATCTGATCCAGGATGTACTGGATTTGGTTCAAAAGATATAGTCAGAGAGTATCCTTTTTCATTTTCACTAATTTCTGCATCACCATACACTACTTATTTTGATGTTTAAGGTGAACAATCTGGCTCCCATAGTTTTAACATTTTTTTTCCTTAATAAAAACTAGATATGAATTGCAGATATTGTTTCGGATGGAGATAATACGATCAGAGGTTGGAGCAACTATTGGGGAGTCTATGAAACAAAAGTTTGTCAAACAAATTTGCTTGCTTTTAGAGACCATTCAGTGCCATCTGGAGAGAGGCTTTTTTGGAGATTGGAGCCTTGATAATTATGTAGGAAAGATAATAAAAAGCAGGTACATATGTCTAAAAATTATTATCAATTCATTTCAAATGATGATGTTGACATTCTGTGACCCATACTTCAGAGAAATTCATAGTTTCTTTGTGGAGCCTAGAATAAGCTCCTATGTTTTATTGTTTGGAGCTATACCAAATGCATATTTCTGGTGCTTGCTTTTCCACTTATCTGTGGGATTTGATTATTCTTTCAAGAAACATATTCTTATACAATATGTCCCACTATTCTTATTACATGATGCTTCTTTCCAGGATATAGGTCACTTAATACTCATGTATTTCTTGTTTGACTGAATATAGCATAAAAATAGGACACTCATAATGATATGTTTATGTTATTAATATGATCCTTGAAATGGATGGAACCCCGATACCAATTGAATAAACAGCTTTCTTAAAGTGACTTTTAGATATATTATCATTAATTGTCTCAATTTACAAGTGCTGCATTTGATTATTACTTAAGGATGAAAGAATAAGGAGAGGGCTAAAGTAAAGTATGATTTCCAAAATTTCAGGTATTGTCACACCCTGGAAGATGTTGTTCATAGAATATATACAAGAATGGATTTGTTGCTGTTTGCCGATGAGGATAAATCCCCTAATCGTTTACTCAACAGTGAGGATAGCAATCAATCTTGGAGAGAAAAATCAGAGAGAGATGAGATTGGTGAAAATTATAGAACTAATGAACCGGTGTCAGCAGAAGCCGAGTCCCTTCAGCTGCCACACAATGACAATGGAAGCCCCCAGGGGAATAAACAAGAGGATCATGCTCGTAGATTAATGGAGGCTCAAAAGAGGAGAGAGAGGGCTCGGAGATTTTCATCTTTCACAAGTTGGATGCCTGATTTGCAGAGAGTTTGGGCCCCTAAGCAGCCAAAGTTGATAAAGCAAAAGTCAGATCCTCTTCGGAAGCTTTCAAAAAGGAAGGAACGGCGAAGGGTAAACTACGACATGGTATGTGAGACTCCTATGACGGCAAACATGGTATGTGAGACCCCTATGACACGGAACAAACGTTCTTGCCCACGGGGAAGCAGTATTGATGATAAAGACTACCAAGATTCTGGAAGTCAATCGGGTGGTTCTGTTTCTAAGGCATTGTTTCAGGATGACCAATGATATGAGCCAGTAAATTTTCTTCAAGCTGACCTGATTTGTGACTTTCATCTGAAACTATGTGTAAAAACATTAAAAAGACACTAAGAACCAGCTGCCATACATTTCTGGATTTAACAAGGGAAGCCTACTTGAGAGTTCAACCAAAAGTGGTTGAGAAATAGAGTTGATATACTTGTACCTTTTTCATCTTATTTTTATTTATTTGTTTGTAAAATTAGTTGAACATTGTATTTTTTTTTTCCAAATTACCTTAACCTGAATGTATTTTAGACCCTCGATTAAATAAAATGGAAAGAGGATGAACTGTGATGCTCCTCCACATTTATGTATTTTATATTGGTGGAACCATATGTATGTATGTACAAATGTACAACGTATTTTTTTTTTGGGAGTTGGTGTGAATTATTTTTTTACTTGGTGGGAATTCAAGCTAAACAAGTCCATTAATATTTTTTAAAATTGCTAAGAGTTTTGTAATTTAATTGACATTTATTGGTATTTCCAATGAAGAATGCATGGTTCAAATTCCTCTTTCCCCCATTTTAACTATTGAATTAAAAAAAGAAAAAAAGAAAATTGTAGTCCATTACCATCAGGAACAGTGCTTTTTGATGAAATTGGTAAGGAATTTACATCCTATAACCTTCTCTCCTTGTTTTATTTGGATGAGAACTAAGAAGTAAGAAGACTAGCCATTTAACTGCTGGGAACTAGGGACTGATTGTGTAGCCTGGTACACCAAGGCTATGAAATCCAATTGAAGATGGTGTAGCCTGGTAGTATGGACCTTAGAGTTAAGACACACCGTATATCAAAGTCGTAATATCTAAATCAGTTCCAAACCTCATTTTCGAAACTCTTCGCTCATTCATGAAATCAGTCACTCCTCTTTCCCGCCATTTTTCTAATGCCAGGCAACTTCAAAACCTAGTCTTGTCAACCCCAAAACTCGAGTTCACTCAGAAAAGCTCAGCTCTCACTGAAGTACTGTGTGGTGATATATTGGACCAATACCCAGATATCAAAACCTTGAAAAAACTCCATTCTAAGATCATTGTCGATCAGCCTCTCTGCTCAAACCCTTCTATTGGCATCAAACTCATGAGGGCTTATGCTGTCTGTGGAGAACCTGGTATCACACGCCACGTATTTGATGAAATTCCTGAGAAGAACGTTGTTTTCTTTAATGTCATGATCAGAAGCTATGTAAACAACCATTTGTACCATGATGCTCTTCTTGTTTTCAAAACCATGGCTAGCCAGGGATTTGAGCCTGATAATTATACATATCCTTGCGCGTTGAAAGCATGTTCCGGATTGGAAAATTTGAATGTTGGGTTGCAAATTCATAGTGCTGTTGTTAAAGTTGGACTTGATTTGAATTTGTTTATCGGGAATGGTCTAGTTGCAATGTATGGGAAATGTGGTTGTTTAATGGAGGCTCGTCGAGTTCTTGATGAGATGCCAAGTAGAGATGTTGTTTCCTGGAATTCAATGGTTGCTGGGTATGCACAAAATGCACGGTTTGATGATGCATTAGAGGTTTGTAAAGAGATGGAGGCATTGAGGTTAAAACCAGATGCTGGTACAATGGCTAGCCTCTTGCCGGCTGTAACTAACACAACTTCTAACAATGTTTCATATGTGAAGGAGATTTTCATGAAGTTGGCCAAAAAGAGCGTGGTTTCATGGAATGTGATGATAGCAGTGTATGTGAATAATTCAATGCCTGCTGAAGCGGTTAATTTATATTTACAGATGGAAAAAAATAGGATAGAACCCGATGCAGTCACTATTGCTAGTATTCTTCCTGCTTGTGGGGATCTTTCGGCTCTATCTTTAGGAAGACGGATGCATGAATATGTTGAGAGGAAGAAACTACGACCAAATTTATTATTGGAGAATGCCTTGGTTGACATGTATGCTAAGTGTGGAAGTTTACGAGATGCAAGGGAAGTGTTTGACAGGATGAAGTTCCGGGATGTTGTATCATGGACGTCAATGATCTCTGCATATGGTCTTAATGGACAAGGTCGTGATGCTGTGGCACTTTTTGCAAAAATGCAAAACTTAGGTTTGAGTCCGGATTCTATTGCCTTTGTTTCAGTTATTTCTGCTTGCAGCCATGCAGGACTATTGGAGGAGGGTCGATATTACTTCAAATTGATGACTGAGGAGTATAAAATAATTCCAAGGATTGAACACTATTCTTGCATGGTAGATTTGTTGGGACGTTCCGGACAAGTAGATGAGGCCTATAGTTTTATCAAGCAGATGCCAGTAGAGCCTAACGAGAGAGTTTGGGGGGCTCTGCTGAGTGCCTGTCGGGTGTACTCAAATATGAATATTGGGCTTCTAGCTGCTGATCACCTTTTTCAATTGGCTCCCGAGCAGTCAGGTTATTATGTCTTGTTATCCAACATATATGCAAAGGCTGGTAGATGGAAAGATGTAACAACCATCCGATCAATGATGAAGGGTAGAGGACTTAAGAAAATTCCTGGCATCAGCAATGTTGAGCTGAACGATCGGATTCACACCTTTCTTGCTGGTGACCAATCACATCCGCATTCTGAGAAGATATATGAAGAGCTAGACGTATTGGTGGGGAAGATGAAAGAATTAGGTTATGTTCCTGAGACTGATTCTGCTCTACATGATGTGGAGGAGGAGGATAAGGAATGCCATCTGGCAGTTCATAGTGAGAAGTTGGCTATTGTCTTTGCTATTCTGAACACTGAGCCTGGGACACCAATTAGAATTACCAAGAATCTCCGTGTTTGTGGGGATTGCCATATTGCAGCCAAGCTCATCTCTAAGATAGTTCAACGTGAAATAATTGTCAGGGATACGAATCGTTTCCACCATTTCAAGAATGGTGTTTGCTCATGTGGTGATTATTGGTGAGCAGCTTCTTCGTGCCTTTTGCTTGGAAGATAAGGGTTAAAAACAATAGAAACCTTGAAGCCAAACAATGATTTGGAAACTACACGGTTCATAGATTATGAGATTGTGGATTTTTTTGCTGACTGCAGCTGTCACCCCTGACCTTTACATGATCATCAGTTCTCATTCTCCTAATGATATAATGCCTGCAATTTGCACTGGCTAAGGCCCTATATATTTGCCAACGTTTTCAATTCCTGTATGGATATGTGATGAAGTAAATATGTAGATGGTTTTGGTGATTCTGACTTCTTAGGGATACCGTGTGAGCAATGGCAGATATCATTTCATATACCCAGATTTTTGCTAGTTATTCTGTACCTGTTCAATTGATTAGGTAGCTTGTTGTAAGGATTATTCTAACTTTATAGTACTACTGTGGCAATGGTAGATGTGGAAATCATAAAGCGTGAGACTTGATGACTGCATTTTTCCAAGTCAAATACCACTAGGGGTCAGAAAGCAAATTTATGAGAATGGGTAGGCTTTTTCAGGGTTTGTCAGCCTGTATATATGTGCTCTGCTGAAAAGTAACCCCCAAGGGAAAGGCTATGTCCGCTCATGCCTGCCATTTGCAAGAAAGTTGCATCTATGCCTGATACTTTGTAATTTCAGTCAGTTGTTGACAAGCTGGTCAAAGATCTGATACCTATTCTCAATTGGTACATATTTTCAATTACTTCAGTTTTGTTTAATTGCAAATTTTGATCATTATAAATCTCATTTCCTAGTTGATTAACTCTCATGAATATCCATCTAAAGATTAAGAGCATATATAGTTCAAATTCTACTTTGTAATCAAAAGCCAGTGCACAAACATCAGTGGTTAAAGCATTCACATTGTCTTGGATGGTTTTGTTTGCCACAAATTGTCCACCAAATCATGCTAAAAGTGTGAAGAAGGAAAAATTTCAGAACCATGAATATTATTCCATAAATTTACAAAATTTCATTTTTCACTTATCAATCTTTTGCAATTCCTTCTTAGGCAAGAGATATATCATTGAAAAGCCTGAGCTCTTGCTGAGAAGAAAATATACGCAGCCTAAGATTCTTGTGCTGGTTGCTTAGTCTTCCTGTCATTCCATAAAACTGCTGCTAAACATGGTTTTTCTGTGCTTCATTGAAGTTCAGTTCCGCTGAGTTTCTTAAGGAAGCCCCCATCACTTTGCACCTGATATTGACCCCCACAATTGGATGTAATCTTTGTGTATCAGGGTGATCACTTGTAGTGTCTGCTGAACTTCCAGTGAAAACAATTCCACCAAATGTATTGATTCTCTGAATAGCTAAATAATGGTGGCTGGTAAAATAAGTGAAAAGAACATTTGAATTCATACCCTTTATTATTTTTATTGCTAAGAAAATGTATAACATTTAACAGATTAAAAGATGCAGCTCAGATTTTCAAACATTTTGATCGCTGATATTGACTTTCAACTGACACATCTATTTGGCTGAACTTTTTTTTTTTTTTTTTTTTTTTTTTTTTTTTTTTTTTTTTTTTTTGTTTTTTGTTTTTTGTTGTTGTTGTTGTTGTTGTTGTTGTTGTGATTTTTGATTATTTGGTTTGATCACTTTGCATATAAGAATGTGGACAACTGTAATTTGGGTTATTGTTAGATATTTAACTTTTTATCATGGAAAAATTATAGATTTATGCTTAGTTGAATGATAGAAATCCTCAAAGATAGGTCTGAATATATTGTAGTGTGTCACTAATAGGGCTTTTGTAATTTGTAGATGCTGAAAACTGTGAAGACTTGATTTAGTATGAAAGTAACATTGTTGATAGGTGATTATGAGAAAGATTCTGATTTTCAAATATAATAGTGCAGACAAGCCAATTGATAGAAGCAAGAACCTTATCATATGAAAATACAATTATTTTTTGTTGATATATTTAACCAAATAACTAACCTTTGAATATGTTTCTTGGAATTTCAACTTCTTCTAGTCTCCCTGGAGTGTTTGATCGTTAACAGAAATGGCAGATGACTAGCTACCAAATAAATCCACTGCCCACATTTAGTGATGCAATATGACAGCTTTATCTGAAGAAATCTGTAAGAACAAAAGTGAAGAGATAACAGGTAGGAGTTTTCTTTAATGATATTTATATGGCAAATACCAAGCTACTTTGGTGTAAGCTAGTATTGTGTGTATGTGGAGAAGTAGTCTAGCAATATTCCTAGCCAGCACTTTTTTTTTCTTAGAAAAGTAAACCTCAAAAAGATTACCTTGAAAATGACTCTAATAAGTACAAACAGGTTCTAAAGAAAGAGGTTTTTCTGTTATCATGCTAGCTTTAGAAACAACAATGTGTAAGTTTTAAATTCCAGAGTAAGAACAAAATGAAGATAAAACTTACATTATATTTGCAAGAGTGATTCTAAAGGTATTGTGATCACATAAGCAATTGATGACCATTTCAACTCCACACAACCAAAGAATAAGAAGAAGCTGCTATGCAAAGAACCATACAAGAGTGATATTGGTTCGGCTCATCTTGGAGCTTTGGATGTGAAAGTAGAAGACGAGCCGTAACAGTATCACACCTTGTCTACTTCCTCACGAAGGAGTAGTTTTTAGAACTTTCTTCTCCATACTTGGAAAGGTGGAGCCTCCTTCCTATATATAGGGCTGAAAACTGAAAAGGGTTTGTGTGGATGATGGTTAATGACATGCATATAAGGCATATGGATTGTGGAGCAATTACAATGATCAAGATTTAGGAATACCACTAGCAATCCTTTTTTATATATAAAATCGCATAATGGAAGATCAATATTCTTTAGTTAGGGCACAAAGTCTAGTATGATATATAGCATGCCACATAATTTTGCAAAATTCCAGGTACCTAATGGTTATTGAATCTTCAAGCTCAACATAACAATGCACCTACTGTGGTTAATGAATCATTGATTAGATTTTTTCAAACTAATTATTTCATTGTATTTTGATTTTGTACGTAAAAATGTTACAACTTATGAGAGGTCAAGAATTGCAATCTTTTGATAGTAATTATTGACCTAAGCCTATAGTATAAGGGGGTGGATTTCAATCCATCATGAATGTAGATATATGGTGTTAAGGTTCAATTATTTTGAAAAAAGAAAAATGATTTATTTATTTATTATTATTATTATATATATTTTTTTTACGGTAATTCATTTATAAATCTCTAAATTTTTCAGTAGCCTTAGAATATCTAGTGGCCTAATTGTAATGTATAATCAAATGGGAGCTGAAATCCTATAATTTGAGAGAGAGAGAAAATTAATTGCTTGTAAGATCTTGAAAAAGAACATGCATATATTTGGAATCTAATTGGTTGACCAAATCTAAATGAGATTGCAAGGAAATGAGAGTTCGATGTATGGGACATATTCTTATTTCCTGAAAACATAATTGGGAGATGTGGACTAGCTGCCATGCATTTCCAGATTTAACTATGGTAGCCTACTTGAGAGTTCAACCAAAAGTGGTTAATAAACTTGTACTTTTTATCTCATTTGTATGGCCATTTCTTGTAAAATTGGTTCAATGTTTTTTTTTTCAAAATTATTTTAACTTGAATGTGTTGTATGATTGTATCTTTGTGCTAATATTTCATTTGCTCAGTTCCATGCATTTTAGACCCTTGATTAAATAAAATGGAAAGAGGGTGGACTGTGCCACTCCTCCACATGTAGGTACTTTATTTTGGTGAAACCATATGTAGAATGTATATACTAGTAGGGCGGGGGTGGTGGGAATAATAGTTTTTACTTGGTGGGAATTCAACCTAATCAAGTCTATTAATACTTTTTTGAAATTTATTGTAGTCCATTGCCATTAGGAACAGATCTTTTCAATGAAATTGGTAAAGAATTTACATCCTCACTAATTATTGTTGCACACTCTAGAGTTATACACTATTGTACACACTACAGATGAAAACACGATTTTAGCTATAATTGTGAAATGGTGTACACAAAGTGTGTAATTATCTCCGTTAAACCTTCTCTCTCACTCGAGTCTTGAGGTACATAGTTTAACGGGTCTAATAGACTAAGCCATTTTAACTGTTGGGAACTTGGGACTGATGGTAGCCTAGTAGTATAGGCCAAGGTTATGAAATCCATTGAGGATGATAGACCATGGAAGTTAGACACTGGCCATATATCAAACTCTTTTTTTTTTTTTTTTTTTTGGAGAAACGCCATATATCAAACCCGTGATCTAATATCTAAATCAAGTAATCCGACTTTACTGTCCCAAACCTCAATTTCCAAACTCTAGTCTTCAACCATTCATGAAATCAGTCACTCCTCTTTCCTGCCATTTTTCTACTGCCAGGCAACTGTAAAATCTAGTCTCCTCAACCCCAAAGCCTGAGTTCACCCAGAAAAGCACAGCTCTCACTGAAGAAATGTGTGGTGAAATATTGGACCAATACCCAGACATCAAAATCTTGAAGAAACTCCATTCTAAGATCATTGTTGATCAACCCCTACACTCAAACCCTTCCCTTGGCATGAAACTCACGAGGGCTTATGCTGCTCGTGGAGAACCCAGTATAACACACAACATATATGATGAAATTCCTGAGAAGAACATTGTTTTCCTTAATGTCATGATCAGAAGCTGTGTAAACAACCATATGTAATATGATGCTCTTCTGGTTTCAAAACCATGGCTTGCCAGGGATTTGAGCCTGATAATTATACACATCCTTGTGTGTTGAAAGCGTGTTCCAGATTGTATAATTTGAATGTTGGGATGAAAATTCAGGGTGCTGTTGTTGAATTTGGGCTTGATTTGAATTTTTTTATGGGGAATGGTCTAGTTGCAATGTATGGGAAATGTGGTTGTTTAATGGAGGTTCGGCGAGTTATTGATGAGATGCTGAGCAGAGATGTTGTTTCCTGGAATTCAAGGTTGCTGGGTATGTGCAAAATGCAAGGTTTGATGATTCATTATAGGTTTGTAAAGAGATGGAGGCATTGAGGTTAAAACCAGATGCTGGTACAATAGCTAGCCTCTTGCCGGCTGTAACTAACACTTCATCTAACAATGTTTCATATGTTAAAGAGATTTTCATGAAGTTGCCAAAGAAGAGTGTTGTTTCATGGAATGTGATGACGGCAGTGTATGTTAATAATTCAATGAATAGTGAAGCGGTTAATTTAAGAGAATGGTGAAGCGGTTAATTTATATTTACAGATGGAAAAAATATAGGATAGAACCTGATGCAGTCACTATTGCTAGTGTTCTTCCAGCTTGTGGGGATCCTTTGGCTCTATCTCTAGGAAGGCAGATGCATGAATATGTTGAGATGAAGAAACTTCGACCAAATTTGTTATTGGAGAATTCCTTGGTTGACATGTATGCTAAGTGTGGAAGTTTACAAGATGCAAGGGAAGTATTTGACCGGACGAAGTTCCATGATGTTGTATCACGGACCTCAATGATCTCTGCATTTGGTCTTAATGGACAAGGTCGTGATGCTGTGGTACTTTTTCTAAAAATGCGAGACTTGAAACAGTCCAGATTCGATTGCCATTGTTTCAGTTATCTCTGGTTGCAGCCATGCAGGACTATTGGAGAAGGGACAATATTACTTCAAATTGATGACTGAGGAGTATAGGATAATTCCAAGGATTGAACACTATGCTTGTGTGGTAGATTTCTTGAGACGTTCTGGACAAGTAGATGAGATGAGGCCTATAGTTTTATCAAGCAGATGCCAGTAGGGCCTGACGAGAGAGTTTGGGTTGCTCTGCTGAGTGCTCAAACCAGAATATTGGGCTTCTAGGTTTCTAGCTGCTGATCACTTTTTCAATTGGCTTCGAAGCAGTCAGGTTATTATGTCTTGTTATCCAACATATATGCAATGTTGTGCTGAATGATTGGATTCACACCTTTCTTGCTGGTGACCAATCGCATCCACATTCTGAGAAGATATATGAAGAGCTAGATGTATTGGTGGAGAAGATGAAAGAGTTAGGTTATGTTCCCGAGACTGGTTCTGCTCTACATGATGTGGAGGAGGATAAGGAATTCCATCTGGCAGTTCACAGTGAAAAGCTGTCTTTTGTCTTTGCTCTTCTGAACACTAAGCCAGGGACATGAATTAGAATTTCCAAGAATCTCCATGTTTGTGGGGATTTCCATATTGCAGCCAAGCTCATCTCTAAGATAGTTGAACTTGAAATAATTATCAGGGATGCTAATTGTTTCCACCATTTCAAGAATGGTCTGTGCTCATTTGGTGATTCTTGGTGAGCCTTCTTTTTGAAGTACTGCTCACTTGCACTATTTCTTGGAGCTTCTTTTTGCCTTTTGGTTGAAAGATGTGGGTTGAAAACAATAGAAACCTTTACTGCAGCTGCCACCCTTATGAGATCGTGGATTTATTTTTTTATTTTTTATTTTTCTGACTGCAGCTGCCACCCTTGACCTTTACATGATCATCATTCCTCATTCTCCTAATGATATAACGCATGCAATTTGCATTGGCAAAAGCCCTATATATTTCCCAGATTTTTGAATTCCTGTATGGATATGTGATGATAAAAATATGTAGATTGAGATTTTGGTGATTCTAACTTTTTAGGGATACTGTATGAGCAGTGGCAGATATCAGTTCATTTTTCCCAGATTTTTGTTAGTTATTGTAGACCTGTTCAAGTGATTATGTAGATTGTTGTAAGGATGATTCTAACTTAAGGCTACTGTGGCAATGGTAGATGTGGAAGTCATAAAAATGTGCGTGAGACTTGCATGACTGCAATTGGGACAAGTCCAAGTCAAATACCAAATTTGGGTTAGAAAGAAAATTTATGAGAATGGATAGGTTATTTTGGGGTTTGTCAACCTGTATATATGTGCTCTGCTGAAAAGTTACCTATGAAGGGAAAGGCTAGTCCACCCACGCCTGCCATTTGCAAAAAAAGTTGCATCTATACCTGATACTAAGTAATTTTCATAAGTTATTGACAAGTTGGTCAAAGCTCTGATACCTATCCTCCGTACCAGTAAAAATTTTCAATTCCTAGAATTTTGTTTAGTTGCAAATTTTTATTATTATAATCTCATTTTCCTAGTTGATTCTAGCTGATTCTCTCATCAATGTCCACCTAAAGTTTCAGAGCATATCACGCATAGTTCAAATTATACTTTGTTATAAAAAAGCTACTGCACAAACATGAGTGATTACACCCTTCATATTGTCTTTGATAGTTTTGTTTGCCACAAATTGTCCACCAAATCATGCAGACAAACTTTCAGAACCATGGATATTATTCCATCCATTTATGAATTTTGCATTTTTCATTTATCAATCTTTTGCAATTCCTTCTTTTAGGAAACAGATATATCATTGAAAAGCCTGAGCTCATGCTGACAAGAAAAAACATGTAGCCTAAGATTCTTGTGCTGGTTGCTTAGTCCTCCTGTTGCTCCATAAAACTGCTGCTACACATGGTTTTTCTTTGCTTCATTGAAGTTCAGTCCTGCTGACTGGCTTAAGGAAGCCTCCCCATCTCTTCGCACCTGATATTGACTCCCACAATTGAATGTAATCTTTATTTATCAAGTTGATTACTTGTGGTGTCCAATGACCTTCCAGTGAAAACAACTTCACTGAACATATTGAATATCTGTATAGCTAAATAATGGTGGCCGGGAAAATGTGAGAAAAGAACATTTGAATTCATACTTTCATAGTCATACCCTTTATTATATTTTTTGCTAAGAAAATGTAAAACAATTAACAGACTAAAAATCAGCAGCTTGGATTTCCAAAAATTTTGATTGCTGATTAAAACATCTATTTTTTGACGTTTAAAACATCTATTTGGCTTAACTTTTTTTTTTTTTTTGGGGGGGGGGGGGGGTGGGGGGAGAAGCAAACTTGTATAATCATAATTTACATGAATAAAGGTGAACTGTGATTCGGCTTTATTGTTAGATATTTGATGACTTTTTATCATGGAAAGAAAAAGAATTGTAGATTTTTGCTTAGTTGAATAATAGCAACCCTCAGAGATGCCTGAATATATTGCACTGTTTGAGTAATTCAGGTTTTGTAATTTTTAGATGAAGGCTTCATTTAGTAAGAAAGTAACATTGTTAATAGGTGATTATGAGAAAGATTCATTTTTTTTCAAATAGAATAGTGTAGACGTGCAATCAATAGAAGCAAGAAGTCAATAACCTTATCATATTGAAAATACAATTATTTTATGATGATATTTAACGAAGTAACTAACCTTTGAATGTGTTTCTTGGAATTTCAACCTCTTCTAGTCTCCTTGGAGTTTTGGATTGATTACAGAAATGGCAAATGACTCGGCTGGCTACCTAAGAAATTCACTGCCCGCCCACCTTTAGTGATGCAATATGACAGCTTTATCTGAAGAAATTTGTAAGCACAAAAGTGAAGAGATAACAGGTAGGAGTTTTCTTTAAAGATATTGATAAGGCAAATACCAAGCTGCTTCGGTGTATGCTAGTATTCTGTGTGTGGAGAAATAGTCTAGCAATATATAACTAGCCAGCACTTTTTTTTCTTAGAAAAGTAAACCTCAAAAAGATTACCTTGAAAATGACTCTTTAAAGTACAAAGATGGTCTAAATAATTGAGCTTTTTCTGTTATCATTCTAGCAATAGAAACAAGCATGCGTAAGTTCAAATTATAGAGTAAGAACAAACTGAAGATAAAATGTACGGAAACTTTGCAAGAGAGATTCTCAAGGTATTATGATCACTTAAGCAGCTGATGACGGCTTCAATCCCACTCAACCAAAGAAGAAGAAGAAGCATACAGGTGTGATATTGGTTCGGCTCATCTCGGAGCTTTGGATGTGAAAGTAGAAGACGAGCCGTACCCCAATATCTCACATTGTCTACTTCCTCAGGAATGAGTAGTTTTTAGAACTTTCTCCTCCGTACTTGGAAAGTTGGAACTTACTTTCTATTTATAGGGATGAAAACTGAAAAGGGTTTGTGTGGATGGGTCCTATGCTATATGACATGCATATACTAAGCATACGGATTGTGGAGCATCCATGATCAAGATTTAGGAACCCATGTGCATGTGCACATAGGCTTCTTCAAATTGCCTTTATTTTTTTTTTCTTCTCCCCCTAGGCAGTAAAGTTGCCCCTTTTTTTTTTTTTTTTCAGGGTTTGGGCATGATAGTTGTTTTTTCAAAAAAAGAAAAAACTAGATGTGATTTTTTTTTTTGGTACATGATTTTTTTTAAAAAAAAATTTGAGTGATTGCTCTTTTTTTTATGTGATTATTTGTCACTTTTTTGTTTTAATTGGGCTTCATTTTTTAATAAAGGTATATGAGTGAATTTATTTAATCTCATTTTTTTTTCTATCCCTCAATTTTTCCACTTTCAACCAAACAAAAAAGAGAGAAAATAAATTTTTTTCTATCCTCTCACTTTTCCTGATGCTTAGTCTTTGCGTAATTTAACGATTGGTTGCACTTGCAAACAAGTCCAAAGTCTAACTTAATTTTTTGATGATGGGGCCACGGTTACTATTTGGCTCTTCCATTGTCGTTGGCGCTGTCATTAGGGATGGCAATTTTTGCCCGATCTGCGGGTACCCGGCCCGGCCCGACCCTAATGGGCCGGGTTTTACCCGGTCCGATTAGAAATAGGGTCGAGTATGGGTTTCCAAAAAAAAATCCGAAGCGGGTCCGGGTCGGGTCCGGGTTTTATTTAAAAACCCCGAGACCCGACCCGAAACCCGGCCCGAAACCCGATCCGTGTAAAAACCCGGAACCTAAAATTACAAAACTACCCCCTATATATATATACCTTAATCTAACCCTAACTTTCTTCACTCTTTCACTCTTCAGCAGCCTCCCTCCCTACTCAGTTCGACAGTCCCTCTCTCTCATTTCAGCTCTGACACTCCATCACCCTCACTCCCACACCACACTCCGACACTCCCTCACGCCGCCGTCCCTCAGTCCGACCCTCACAACCCTCACTCCCACACTCCGTCCCTCAGCGTCTCTGGTACCCTCCATCCCTCAGTCCCTCAGTCCGACCCTCACAAGCCTCCCTCTACTCCTGGTTACGGCAGCCGTTCGCGTCTCTGGTACCGTCGGCGTCTCTGGAACCGATCCGAACGTCGTTGCCTGCTTCAAGATCGCCGATCAGGACGGGAGTGATCTTGGACTTTCGGTTTCATCACCTACTCCAACCGCAATCACTGAGGATCTTGGACTTGAAGCAATCACCTGCAAGAAGGTTCGTCCTTCCACACAACAATGCCGCTCTATTTCCTTTCTTTCTATTCAAATTCTTTTTTTTTTTTTCGTCTTCTATTTTGCTTCGAATTGTGTTTGCATTTTGTAATTTCCATAGTGTGTTTGTTGTGTATGATATTGATATGATCAGCCCTACGTTTCAACAATCTTGTTCTATTTGTTTGAAGCAATGAATTACTTAGGGTTTTATGATGGACATTGCAATTGAATATTTTGTTGCTTTGGATTAACTTGTGATTTTTGATTTAGTAAAGCAAATGTTGAATTATCCAAAAAAATAGAATCAAATATTTAGTTTGTGGTTTTGGTGCCTTTGGATCAGAACTGATGTGTCATTCTTATTATTATGTTTTGGAGAGGTTGCGGCAGTTGGTGTTGATTATTGCTTTGTTTATGCAAATTGCGTGTATTTGATTTCATGGATTTGTAATAGTTGAGCTTGCTCTGTTTTTTGTGGCTGTTATAGTGATGCTTTAGATTGCATTGAAACTTTTGATACCATGCTACTTGAATTACCATTGGGTGAACATTTCTTTCCCCAAGTTGCTGAGAAACTTGGTAAGTATGGAAAGTTAGAACTTGCAACTGGACAAGAGAAACTGTGGTGCTTTGGGTAGACAATTGGATTATCGTGTGGTGACCAAGGTTGCATCAGTTTGGGTGGTTTTAGTCTGGTACAAATCAAGGTTTCAACAAAGTTTATTTTCAAATTAACTTTGTTAACTTGCATTTCTTGTGAAACTAAGTGTGAAATATGGTAGTGAAATATTGTTTTTTGTGTTTGTTGGGAATGTAGAGCCTAAAATTGTGTTTTTATATTTGCTAGTTACAATTTGATGAGATTTATTACATTTTTTAATTCATTGTTGTTGTAGGTTCTTTAATTATACCTGGAGATAGTACATTTCAGTCCATTCTTAATGATGGGGAGCCAAATGAAGATGATGGGGGTTGTGCCACAATTGATGGGAGTTGCATCACAATTGATGAAGATTAAATATTTTGTATTAATTTAGTAGTTTTATTAATTTCTTGGACTTGTTGAATTAATTTGTTGGTTTGTAATTATTCTAAACTTGTGGCCTTGTGGGATTTATTTTGTAGCTTTTTAATTTCTTGAACTCGTTGGACTTTTGATACTTATTTCTTAAACTTGTTGGATTTATTTTATTTTTATGTTTAGCTAGTGATTATGATTATGATATTAGTTATAGTTTATTGGTTTATTGATTTATAATTAACAGGTGATTTATTGATTTATTATTAGTAGCCTATGATTTGGCATTTGAGCCATGTTATTTATTGGCATTTGGGTCATATTATTTAGGCTTGAATTGCATTAGAATATGCAGGCTTAATGTAGGCAAAAATAAATTTAGGCTTATTTTATTTTTTTATTTTTGGATTGGGCCCAAAAATGCAAGCTTAATGTAGGCAAAAATAAATTTGGGCTTATTTTTTTTTTTTATTTGATTGGGCCCAAAAATGCAGGCTTAATGTAGGCAAAAATAAATTTGGGCTTAATTTTTTTTTTTTTTTGCATGGGCCACAAATTGGGCCCAATCTCTAAACGGGCCCGGCTGGGGCGGGTCCGGGCCCCGGAAAAAACCCGGTACCCTAAACGGGCCGGGTCCGGATTACGGGTCTTGCCCCGCGGGTCGGGTCCGGGTATGAAAAAACCCGGCCCGAACCCGACCCGTTGCCATTCCTAGCTGTCATCTCAGTCCCTTTGTAAGTAATATACTACATTCTTCTGTATAATTCAATTATAATCAATTCTTATTCTTCTTTTTCTATTAAGGCGGATACTGTTGCTCTCTTTGATGCCTAGCACCACCTACCAATAATCTTTTGGCTTTGCTCTCTGACTTCTTTTAGTGGACATTTCTGAATTGATTCTCTACTGATCACCAGCTGACCTAAGACAAATAGAGGTGTTGCCATGGATATGTTGGTTGGTTTCTCTACGCAACAGGTGCGTTGATCTAGTACCCTTATGAAATGAATTATGTCCAAATTACTAATTGATTTGAACCATGAAATGAATTCATTTTAAACAGAGATGGTCAATTTCTGTTAGAAGTATATATGGTCTAAGAAGTAATAAACGAGTTTATTGATAGTTCACAAATAACATATATAAGTTGTGAAATACTATTTGATAGTTCACAGATTACCAATATATTTGGTTTTTGAATTATACAAAACTATGATGCTCTTGCGGCCTGCTTTTGCTTTCATTCCCCTTTATACTTTTCCATGCCGGAGGGGTACAATGAACAATTTTCATTGCACTTTGTAATAGAAGGGACAGGGAGCTCGGTGCAATATGGAATAAGCTTGCCAACCTTTATGCACCCTTCATGGGCACTAACAAGAAAATTTTACAGCTTATGTGAGCATCAGAAAAGATGATTTTATAGTAGTCCTTAATTAACCAAAGTTGTCTTGCTATCATCTTTCATTTCTACATTTCTTTAAAACCAAACTTGTTTTAAGTTTTAAAAAACCACATATAAAAAAGCAAAATAGCTATAACATGCAGTAGAGTGAAATTTGCAAGAGGGCCTACCGAACTACCATGATCAAACACAAGCTGCTGCGAATGGGACTTCAATAGGAGACATAAGGAAGAGCTAAGCAAAGAAGCATACAAGAGTGATATTGGTTCCGGCTCATCTCTTAGCTCTTGATGGTATGCTAGATGTAGAAGATAAGCCGAACAAACATCACGCCATGTCTACTTCTCCGGAAATTGCTATTATACTATGCTTCTGTACTACTTTCTCTCCATGTTGGAAGTGTTGGAACCTGACCCCTATAAATAGACATAACGGTTTGTGACATTGCGTTGAGTTGTATATGACTCATCTTATTAAAAAAAAAAAAAAAAAAAAAAGAGTAATCATAAGGAAACAGCATATACTATATGAGCATATAGAAGATTTATTATGACAAAGATATATTGGGGAATCCCACAATAGCAATCCCTCTCATTGTTTATAAAACCAGCATAATAGAGGATTCTTGCATAAATGCATGTCATCACCAATGTCGTAAAACTAAAGCAAACCAGTTTTATTCAACTTTTAATTAAGTCCAACAAATCGAATGCACCTGATATGATTAATAGGCCTTATTGAATAGTATATTTCATAGACCATTAAATTGCTATAAAGTTCTTAGCAAAGATGCATATATTTTGGAATCTTACTGATTGACCAAATCTAATTAAGTTTTGATATTCCAGTTTCTAGCAAGATCTCAGCAAAGATGCAGATTAATTTATAAATATATAAATTACTAGTAACTTCTTTGCAAAAATGCATATATTTTTTAAATCATACCGAGGGACCAAATCTATTAATTAGAGATCTTCCCATTTCTGGCAACATCATTGTAAAGATGCAGGTGTGTTCAATGTATGGAACATATTCTAATTACCTAACAAAGTTGAGGAGGGGCTATTAATATTAATATATTAGTGGTAGAGACGAGTGATGCATATGGCATATATTACAGCCCAACAATCGAGTTAATTCATAGATTATAGAAATTGTACAATTGTTTTTTTGATGAAAAAGTATGCTTAAAAACATTCAATAGAAAAGGGACTATTATTCAAATGCTTTTGTGCGGTCTCATTAATTAGTCTTCTCCTTCTTGCTGTTAAGACTTAAGATCTTTTTTTTAATAACATTTCTATACTCTTTACGTACATAACCTAGATCATAGTTATGGCTGAGGTGTGTTTATGAATGATATGAAATTTCTATCTTAAGCTGTTACTACCTAGTATTTTGCTCCATGCCATGCATGATAAAGATACTTTTAGAATAGCTTTTACTATGAATTATATGAAAATTTTGTGAAAAAAGGAAATAAGGATACTTTTGGAGAAATTGATGATTTATGATAATATCAAATTCTCCTACATGTCGCGAAAGAGTGTTGAAAATAGATAGGACTGTAATTTCATTAGATTTTATGATTACCCTTTTAGTGAATATTTACAAAGAACAATTAGAGAGAGAGGAACTCTTTCAAAGTTTTGAAAGGAATGAAGATTAAAGAGCAAATAATCAATTTTAAGGGTTCATCAAGCAATTGATTCCCTGATGTGAGAACAAAGAGAATTCATTCTTGATATATTATATCTCTAAAAATACCTAGCTTGGACTTTTAAATTTAGGGGGCCTAACTTTGGGCTTTCAAATTTAGGGAGTTAATGTTAAGTATTCAGTTGTTTTAAATCAATTTGTTTGTTTGTTTAAACCCCTTAAAGCGGATTGTTTAACTTAATATATTAGTTAAGTGATTACTTAGGTTAATTATGAGATCTAGGTTAAATAAGGACAAATCACATCATGCATAACAGCGGAAAATAAAGAATACAACGATATGATGACTCAGGAAAAACAATGAAACCAACAATTTCAAGGTAAAAACCTAGGAAAGATTTGACCTAACTATTCTCAAGGTAAAACAAATTTACTATAGAGAATCGAAGTTTTTACAATCAAATTTAACTCTATATCTGATGCTACCTCTAGTAGTAACTTATTGATATGATCACGTGCAAGTTCCGAATTCATGGACTCATTCTCTCTTAGATTTGCAGAATACAAACTCCCACATTTGTGACTTTGAGATTTTACTCAAAGGTTTAGCAACACAAACTCTCCAGTTTGTAACTCTAAGACCACCCTTAAAGGTTTAAATCATTAGCTATGTATGATCTTGTAGCAGCTACTTCAGATCTAACGATTCTAAGAATGATTTCCGGTAGAGACTTTGATAGGAGAAGGTACAACACCTTTTAGATCTCCACAAGAGCACCTCCAAAGTCTCTTTAAAACGTGTCTTAGGATTTCCTTTAAATACTATGTGAAATAAATCTAAAACCCTAATCACTTAATGGGCTTAACAGGCTGATGGGCTTAATTAAAATTCTGTAGACCCAAGTTTCGATCGGTTGAACATGTTCTCTCGATCAGTCAAACTTGGCAAGTTTCCGAATTCATCTTTCTGCAGCTTCCTTTTCCTTATATTCTGACTAGCAACATTTTGAGTATTGTCTAATAAATCCTATAGACTCTAAGATTTATACCTAGACAAGTTTGTGCTCACAGTTTGCCAGTTGTTCTAAACTTTTAGAACCTAACACAATTTAATGTTTATGCTTCTATTCTATGTTACGGTGGATACTGGAGATTAATGGTAGATTATTGATTATAGAGTATCAATAAACTTGTTTTTCAGGATGTTTAGTGAGCAAATCGATCAAAAGCATGATCTTAGTGTTTGGGTTTCAAAAACAGAGAATGGGTAAATTGAATTTTTTATCTCTTAAATATGGGAGTTTTTGAGTTTGGTCTCTTGGAATTTCAAAAAAGGAATACTTTAGTCCCTTCATCCTTTTTCTATTTACATAACTAATAGAATGTATAGACGTCCCATTCTGTAGGAACCAAACCAAACCAATCACATAAGATCAAAATCGAAGTAAATATTAATTTCAAGATGAAATTATATTTGTTTTTGAAATTTCATGCAAGAACCAAAAATACAATTAATTATATAAAAAATCACGTATGTATTTTTTATTTTTAAAGTGGGGAGTTGGTTTGGTTTGTGAAAGGGAAGTAACACAAAAAGAAATTAAAAAAAGAAGGGAAAAAATTGTAAAAAAATTAGGGTTTCTATAAAAGCCCAATAGCATAGGGGAGAGTATGCCCAACTTCCCATCAAATCTAGTCGTGTGGAACGTACTTCTTCTTCTTTTTCTTTTCTTTTTTTTTTTCTTTTTCTTTTTTTTTGAGAACAAAAAAAAGGAGACTCGTATGTGGCAGTCATTGTCTCACACCCCACGGTACAGTTGGGTAAGTACATGGATACTACCAGCTCGAACTGGAGCTCGGAAACTCTGAACCCACACACACCCCAAGCTCTATTAGTTTGTGGGACTTCCAGAAATTGCAATTACAGTCCTCATGAGAACTCGAACCTAGGATGTGATGAAGTCTCAACAGTCACCTACCAGTTGTACCACACCCATTGGTGGTGTCTGGAACGTACTTCAGGCAGCAAAAGTTGACCTATATTATGTATGTCCTAAAAAGTTATAAACTTTGAGAGAATACTTGACCGAGGTACTCATACTAGCTATAATGAAATTTTAAGGATGGTTTCATTGTAGTTCCATATATAGATAAAATATATTTTTGCACTCACTTTGGAGGTATCTTAATTTTTCTTTTGGGGTATCTCATATCAAAATTAATTTAATAATTGATATTGAAAATTAATTAACAATTAATATTAGTGGGTGATTTGTCAAGAACTTTAGTATTTCCAGCAGAGACATCTGAGATTCAAATTCCCACTCTCCTCCCTCTCTGTTATAACTATCAAATTATAAAATTAAAAAAAAAAAAAGGTATTATTAACTCGAAGTAATAGAAACTTAAGTAAAATGCAATTTAAATTTATTTTCACGCTAAGAATATGTTGGAAAAACACCAAGTTGTATTCTATTTGAAAAAAACCTTACAAAAATGACGATATCTTCGTTAAAATGTTCTTATTTGTTAGGTTTTAAAGTCATTTAGTAATCTTTTTTTGTGCCAAAATACTATCTAAGATTGACATGAAGCAATTTTGGTGTTTAAATAGGTTATAAATACAATTTACTTAAAAATTTGTTATTTTTAACCTAAAGAGAATTAATAAAAATTCAAATTGCAATCTTTTGAAACAATAAGATTGAGATTGATGAAACTTGAAAATTCAAGATTTATTGAAAATTGGTGTCAAATCCTAGGATGTTTTATGTAATTATTCCTACTTTATTTGTTATAGGCTTGATTTGACTAATCTCGGTATTTGACTTAATGTGCGTTTGGGTTGAGCTAAATTTTTTAGCTTATTTTCATTTTCAGTTTATTTTTGCTACTATTCGTGAGTCTCATTACACTTTTTAGTACTATTCATGGACCTTACTACAGTATTCAGCTAATTTTTACTTTTATCTACAATACTTCCAGTAAAAAGTTTTCAGTTTCTGCTAAATAAGTTGTTCCCAAACGAACACTTAACATAGACTTTAAATCACTAGATTATTGTTTTAGCCAATGGGTTATTGGTAGGACCATAGGTTCAATTGAAAATTAAACAAAAAATAAGAATATTTATAAAAATAAAAATGGAAAAAATTGATATATCAATTTTGAAAAAGTACAAAAAAATTATATGAAATATTCACAATAAAATATATAAGCATATAATTGACATATTAAATAATTAATAATATTAATTAATTATTGAGCTCTCTTTATAAAAGGTAAACATAAAATGAACTTCACATTATTTTTTATAAGAGTTTTTCGTAATCAATCATTAAATGTATGAAATAAATGCGTTCAAATAAATAATACATGAGATAAGTCATAAAGTGAATTTGATTTAGTAAGGAAATAAATTAATAGATACTATTTTAATCACTGTGCATCTTTAGCATAATGGTTACTCTACAAATACAAAGTTCTTGCGAGAGATAATGATTAGATCGAGTTCAAAGATTATTAGAAAGAAACTTTATATACATATAAAAAAATATGTATAATTCCTCAGAAGAAACTTCCGATATTGTTAAAGTTGGTGAAGTATTCATAATTCATCGACTTGATGGTAACTCGAGCTAGAGGAAATCACAGAGCTCCTCGCACATCTAAACTAAAATATGTTCTGTTGATTTGCATGTAGCTCGATCTGCACCTGAAAGACCTTTCGAGTCATAGTTCACAAGGTGGGTCCACCAGCTACTATTTTGCACTTAGCTTTTTCACTACCGTTTATGCTGTCATTTCAATCCCTTTGTTTGGTGATAAAACAATACTAATCTTATATATGTACTGATCTATTAAAATGATTTGGTTTCTCAAAAAAAAAATCTATTAAAATGATTCTTCATTTCTTTTTTTTATTTTTTATATTTTATATTTAAGACAGATTCTTTCACACTCTTTGACGCCAAGTATCACTTGTCAATTCTTCATTTCTGAATTTTTAGAGTGAACCTTTCTGAATTAATTCTTTATTTACTAGCTAGCTACCAAAATTCTTGGAGATTGACCTTGGATATGCTGGCTAGTTTCTCGAATAGAATTTATCCTTATGTTAGCATAAGAATCATCGTCAGAATTGATATGGTCAACTTACTTGCATTGATAATGATGTATGCTACCATGCCATAACTATGGTTCCGCAAAGTAATAAAATGAGCATACTGAGTCAACTGTTTTGCATGCACTGTGATACCCAACACAATTTATTCCTTTCGTTATTCTTTGTTTTGCATATCTAACTTTGGATTACAACATAGTTCCCAGATTATCAGGATATTTCATTTACTACAACTGTTGAACAAAAGAACCCAAAAGTATGGAACTTGCCCACTGGCTGCCCCTTTTGTGTATTCTTCTTCTTCCTTTTCTTCACTCATCTCCTGGTGTACTTTAACTTTAAGATGCATGAGAAAAATGGCAGTGGCAAAACAGTTTCAGGTTTCAGCTTTTTTTTTTTAGAGAATAATTTCAGGCTTCAGCTATAATTTCTCTGACAACTACTAGATCTTCATTCATAAATTTCTGGCACATACTCTGGAACAATTTTTGGCATCTACCATTCATAACAGAAGTCTCACAAGATTAACTTATATATATATATAGTGAACAATAGAAATCTCACAAAATGCTTCTTATATCTACAATATTACTTTTCCTTTGATTGGCCACTGCATCCTTTGTTCCAGATCAACCTGAAACTTAGCACGCAGCCACACATAACACAACACACACTCATTCAATACACAATCAAATTAGGGCATCACATTTTGTGTTTACAAAAAATTGGGATATAATTTTATTCACAATAAAAAAAGAGTTCAATCATTATGCCTACATTAATTCTCACTCTTTAATTATGTGCGCAGTCTGCATAAGGAAAACTACATTTATGTAAGCACAAAAAAGACGGCATAATAGCAGTAATTACCAAAGTATTTATCTACAGATTTTGGCTTGAGGTGGTACTTTGGATTAATAACCATATGATGATAACAGCTGCCATTCTCATTTCTGTCAAGCAGTAGGGGACTAGAAAGTAGAAACCAAGATGGAGATATATTATATTATGAGAAATGATATGTCTACAATATTTTTACAACAAATCCTAAATGGCAAGTTGTTACTAGTTGTTATTGTTGGGGCAAAAAAGTAATCTTTGCATTAGTTTGAAATTTGAACCAATAACAACTAACCACCTGTGATTTATTGTAAAAATGTTATAAAAATGTTGTAGACGTAACATCTCTCTTATATTATATACGTTCAACAACACTTTTATCTATTTTTTATAGATAAAAAGGTGTATATTAAAACTTTCCACGTGGTTTGCTCCCATTAATGATATAACATCGACGTAGATGTAATTTCTAGGGCATGGTAGAGACTCGATTCAAAGATTTCTTTTATACTGTCATATAGCTAGGTTAATTTACTAGTTAGTACTAATCAATTACCATGACTACTAATTAATTAGAGCATTAATGACCAAAAACTTTGAAGGGGGATAATAAGTGGGAATTTGCTACTAATTAGGGTGTGCGGTAGTAGTAGTTTTTGGTTATTTTTTTTTTTCCTTTCAAAAAAAGTAACCAAAAACTAATACTACCGCAAACTCTTGGTGTGATGGTCACTCCACAAGTATAAGTGCTTGTGGGGTGTGGGGGGTAAGAGTCGAGATTCAAGTTTCCAGAAAGGAGTTTCACACACATATATACTTAAATTAAACTAAAGTAGAATTCTATCTTGTATATATATATATATATATAAACCAAAAACTACTAATTAGTGTACTAATTTGCTACTTTTGATCGTAAATAATAAGTATGAAAAAAATCATAATGCCTGTTTGTACAAGATGAGTATATAAGGTTTTTTGGCTATGATTTTACTGCTCTACATTTCCTTAAAAGCAAGCACCAAAATTTTTCAAAGCCACAATATAGGAGCATATGAAAATAAACAAAGAGAAAGAAATTTGCAAGAGAGAGACACTTTGAGTTACCGTGATCAAGCATAAGCTGCTGCTGATGGTTCAGGCTATATATGCAAAGAAGCATACAAGAGTGATATTGGTTCAGGCCCATCTTAGAGCTTTCGATGTGACCGTGAAGATGAGCCCGATCAATATCACGCCATGTCTACTTCCTTGTAAATTACTTCTTAGAACTTTCTCTTGGTTTTGAGAGAGCTGGAGTCTGCCCTCTATATATAGGACGACTACTAACATACCGTTCATCATAGTCGTTGAACTGTGAAAAGTGCTCTTGTTACAAAAGGACTAATAATAAAGAAGCAGCATATACTAGGGACATTTAGTCATAATCAATATCTAAGAATCCCACTAGGTCGGTCTCATGTTTATCAATGGCCAAGCTAAGATAGAGTTCATCTTGGAAAAGCCCAACTAAATCTCTCTCGATCATATATTATACTTACCAAGAGTCTTGTAACTTAAGACATTATCTACTCTCCTTTATTAGAAATACTATAGTTCCAATCTCTCTCTTATTGTTTTACCTATTGAATTATTAAAAAAAAAATATGATTATTTTTCTCATTCTTCGTCTATGTCATGTAGCACACTTGAAGCACATTAAATTAAAGTAGTTGTTCTAGGTGAAGCTCTATTGCTAAAAAAAAAAAAAAAAAATACTCTGATTAAAATTCTACCACTAAGAGTTCTAAAACTTTAAAAGAAGTTTCAATATTTATTTAATATTATTTTATAATCTATTATATTTTTTTTTTAATAATAAAAGTTGGGTCTTACACACAGTACTAGCACTATATGGTTCATGTAAGGATTACAAGTTGTACATCTTCATTTCGCCATTTGACTCATTATAAGTGTATCGAAATTATTAACATAGTTTACTTTAAGTGAAACTTCATAACTATAGTTCATTTTATATGTGTGTATGTATATAATTAAATTTTAATTATATTATTATATAATTAAATTTTAATTATGTTATTTAAATACTTTCATTAATCTACATACGATAGAAACACATTAAATTTACAATGTGTAAGACACATTTTTAATCCACTAGGTGTAAATATGGTGTATAGTTTTTATTTTAAATTACTTAATTTTTGATAATAGAATTTTCATTGAAGTAAATTTTTAATTTTTTTCAAACTTAGGTAATAGAGTTTTACGTAGAGTAAATTATTAGTAATAGATTCCTAATAATTAATATGAGGATAGAGTCTTGTCACGAAGAGAATATAGCCATTAAACTCAACCATGATTTCTATTTATTGTATAGTATATTATATAATAACTATTTGTAGGACAATACCCTGTGCTCTTTTTGAAAATATGTGAAGATAAGCCTAAATAATATGGGGTAAAAAAGAGATTTCTATTAATGATGGTATGTTTCACCTTTTCTATTTTTAATGTTGAAAAATTTTAGGTAAAAATTAGTCAATAACTTACATATATGAGTTTTATAAAATAATTCTTCTACTTTATTATTAATATTTTTTAAATATAAAATTATAAGTATGATAGTTATTAATGGGAATCTGTTGTGATAATTATTATTGTATATTTTTAGACCCTTTAAAATACAACCAAAATAACCTAGGTAATTAGCCAAGTGATTACTTAGCCAAATTATCAAGTCTAGGTTAACACAAATATCATATTATTGTAAAGTACGGAAAATAAAGAACACAACAATATGATAACCCAGGAAAACCAAACCGGTAAAAAATCTGAGGAGGATTTAACCTAAATATCCTCAAGGTAAAACTGAATTCACTATGAAAGAATTGAAATTTACACAATAGAGACTTAGACCATTAACATCCTATTGCTACCTCGAGTAGGAAACTTACTACCACAACCACGTGACAGTTCCGAGTCCACAGACTACTTCTTTCTTGAATTCCCAGCAAGTACAAGCACACCCGCTTGTGTATCTTTAAGCTCTTAATGCAGCAACTGAATCGATCACCAAGTTCTTGACATAATCTTGAAACTTGGAAACCCTAAGTATGTGTGAAGGTAAACACCTCTTGATCTCACAAAAGATTCACACACACAGTATAAGGAGCATCTTCAAAACATGGCTAGGGTTTTTCCTTTTATACTTAAGACAAAACATAAAACTTACACGTCAAACAGGCTTGGACTGAGTTGGAAATTTCTGCAGAAAAACAATCTGCACGACTTTTGATCGATCGAGTTTAATTCTCGATCGATCGAGCCAGACAAAATTGCACAATAAATTATGCAATAACTCAATTCCAACTTTACATAAAAAACAAATACTTTGAGCAAGTCTAAACAAGACTAAAATATTTTGATCATGGTTTGCCAAACATTACAAATTGAAGTTATAATACATTTAAACCTAAAGTCTTAGAACCCAACAATTATAATTCTTAATAAACATTTATTATAATTTTATTTATATATTAATTATATATGATTCCATTTAAAAAGAAAATGAATTGACATGAATATAGGATGTACAAATATAGGAGGTTTTATAGAAATCCTAATAAATTTTAATTCAATTAAAAAAAAATATATATATATATATATATTTCAATAAAGATGTGAAAAATTGTGAAGTCTCAGTTTTATGTGGCAAAATAATAAGAGGTCAAGCCAAAGTCAAAATGTTTTGATTTTATATATGTTATAGATGTAAATCGTCAATAAATATATGAGATAATAACCTCCTCAAATTCTTGTTTCAATAGTTTTGTGCTAAAATTATTTGAAAATAGCTTTAAAGTTTCCTAATAATAATTTTTATATAAAAAAAGGATATTAGTAGTTATTTATGAAAAGGGATTAAATATTTATTTGGGGATGCATTAAATCCTTATGCATCGTCTCCCTATAGTTTACGTGTGGCTTGGCCATTGATGTTTATTTAAAAAATGAACAAGGATTAAATCTTTGATTAGGGCACGTATATTAGTATATATATAGCATGCTACATGCATGGTCATGATTTTTACTTTTTATTTTTTAGATACTATATAATTTCTTCTTTTAGTCTTGACAAATTATATTTGTAGTCGAAATTGTTGCACTCGGTGAAAAGATGTTGGAAATGGCGTATTATCAATCAATTAATTAATTGATAGTTTTAATTGTTAGTACGATCTTCGCAAAGATGCAGATATTTTGTAATCTCACCACTTGACCTAATCAATGTGACATTGCGAGGAAATTGATGAATTCAATGTATGGAACAAATTCTAATAACCTAAATTAACAGTCGTTTGGAGAATTGTAAGATGGAAAAGTTAAGTTCCATTGTGTATTTTAATTTGAATTAAATATTGCAAAGAATGAAAAGGGAAAGGCATAAAGTTAAGGATAGGATGAGTTACTAGTAAGTGCCACCACGTTGTGGCAATCAATGTTAAAGTATAGCAATCAATTAAGGATTGGAGACTGTGAGATTCAAATTCTATTATTTGCTGAGTACTAGTTATATATCATATCAAATACTCATTGCACGTTGGTTGGAGTACCATTATCCAAATAATATTCCATATTTGATCTCGTTTGGGCGGGTGACTTAATTTACAAAAGAAATGTAATAAAAGTTAGTAAAATCTACTCCATTTCAAGTTTTATCATTTTCATCGATTTTATGGTTCAAATTAATTTTAAAAATTTTAAAGGTGTACTAGTTGCCATATCATTTAAAGTTTTAAACATGATATGATGATATAGTATTTTATACATTATTAGATCCAAAAAATAAAATATAAACTTTAAAATGGATGAAATGGACATAAACCTTAGGGTGTGTTTGTTTGGAGGTGAAATAGAGTAAATGGAAAACTTTGGAGAGAAAATGAGAAGGAAAACTTTTTTGAAGTGTGTTTGGTTGGGTGGGGATGAAGGAATATAAATGGTGGGGGTCTAGGTGTTATCTCTCTAAAATAGAGAGAAAACTGAAGGGAAAAATTAGGCATCATTTTTGGACGAAAATGCCCATGTGTAGTTGCACATGGGCTTCATCCATGATGCTTTTTTTCACACTTTTTTTTTCTTATTTTCCTCTTGGACGTTGCCTGCCTCTTCTTCTTTTTTCTTTTGATTTACTGGGCAGGCTTCTCCAATAATTTTTTTTTTCTTTTGCTTTCTTTTGGTTTTTTATTTTGTTAGATGTGATTTTTTTTTAATGGACATGATTTTTATTTTTTAATAAATTTAGGTGATTGATTTTTTTTTTTTTGTTTATCTTTTTTTGTTTTAATTGGGCATCATTTTTTAACAGGGGTATATGCCTAAATTTATACAAAATCACTTTTTCCATCCTTCCATTTATCCACTCCCAACCAAACAAAAATAAGGGAAATTAAAATCTTTTCTGTCCTTCCACTTTTTCATCCTCTCACCATTTTCTGTCTTCCCACTTTTCCATCCCTCCAACCAAACGGACCAAGATTGTGGTTAACTTAGGTGGATGTTTTTATTGTCTTTATATTTTCTTTCTCCTTACATTATGTACCATATGTTTTCTCCATATCTATATTATATATAAGAGGATTCCCTTCTTTGAATTGGACTTTTATATGATTCAAAAATACCCCTAAATCTTGCGTTTAATAGGGAAAAAAAACTTGAAGACAACCTAATAAAAATATATCTCCAACTCCACTTAAAATTCCTACAAAATATGACACTCTCCTATTAATTTATGTTTTCGAAAAAAAACTTATTCAAAAAAAAAGGGGACAATTATGACAATTATCCATAATTAAAAAAAAAAAAAAAAAGCGTCATCGCACCCGCAAAGCATGTGTGATGAGGCTAGTAATGTCTATAAGTATGAAAATATTATTATAATACGTTAAGTGTTTTTTTTTTTTTTTTCCCCTCCAAAAAAAAAAAAAAAAAAAAAAAAAATCAAGGAAACCCAAATCCCATGAAGCACAGCAATTCACTACTTCCGGAAAACTCTCAATTTGAGTCTAGGACCTTTCGTGTTGGCCACACTTCTCTCATATTGTTAGGATCTTAACGAACTCTCCTATGTAAACTCAAGAAAAGATCATTTTGCACTGATAGTGTTTTGAGTAAATCTAATTTGTCGTGTCTTCAGTCTGTTATTATCCCTTTAGTCAGTTCAAAGGTCTAACTACCCCCACTGTATGGTGCATGGAGGAACTCGATATTCATAACTCACACTCAGACTTCCAAAGAACAGTGAGTCCTCCAGTTTGCCTTGCACTCAAAAGTCGAAACTATCAAGTATTAACCCATTTGGAAATCCCAACCTCAGTTTGTAAGTCCAAATCCATATGTGATAGCTTCATTAGGAAAACAACATTGGGCTCTTCTTCCTACACTAGCATGTGTAATGCACAAACTGATCGAGAGTTTCCAAATAGATTAAGATCCTTTAAAGTTCTTTAGGTGTTCTACTATGTAGAGTTCTTTAAATTCTTACCATCCACTTAAAATAAAAGGTTAAGATTATGCCACATCATGAATCCACTATTAGGAACATTAAAAAAAAAAATGATTTCTCATAAAAAGTTCAAATCATTCATTGTAAAACCCTAAAATTCCCCTTCCTTCTTCCACTTCCGATCTTCGGCGATCAAATCCATTATTGATGGTTGATTTTGTTTATGGAGTTTGGTTGGAGTTGATGGGTTTGGCAGTAGTGTTTGATGAGAGATGGTAGCCGACAATAGATTTTCCATGGATTCTCTCTAAAGATTAGCAGGAAAAGAGAAAGAGGGACAAATTTTGCCTTTTTGGTTTTATAATGAATGATTTTGAACTTTTTAGGGAAAATTTTATTTTTGTTAGTAGATTCATGATGTAGCATAATCTTAACATTTCATTTTAAGTGAGTGGTGAAGATTTAAAGAACTTTACATTGTAGAGTACCCTAAAAATTCTAGAGGATCTTAATCCTTCCCAAACCCCTAAGAATTCTAACTTAAGGTTTTCCTGTAGTATATAAGCGTTTATTGCAACAAAACTTTTAGTTGCAATAAATCTTTTCTCTTGTAGTTAATTATTGTAGTGTGCGTCTATATATATATATATATATATATATATATATTTGAAATTCAATAAAAACATCAAAATTCTTTTAATTAATTAACTATATTTAGATTTAAAATTTATGATAGATAAAGATAACATTTATTTATATAAATTGGGTCATTTTTGTTTAATTGTGGATTAAGCAAGTTAACTTAAAATTGACCTATCTATTAATCGTGTTACATGAACACATTTACATAAAACATTGATCCTAAAAAATTTGTGCCGTATTTGTGCTGGGTGAAATGTTGCCACCTCTACCGTGGAGGGAGAAGCAACGTCATGTTTAGATGCTCTTATTGCTGGTACCTAGCTATTATGTTCTTTAGCATGTATCAAGTATGATAAGAAATATAACCGAGCTTAGAAGCTCTTATGAATGCTGCAAATTCTGCTAGCTGGGTTTGAAGAGAGGCAAGTGAAAAAAAAAGAAAAAAGAACAGTGCATGTTATGCAAATTTGCATTTCCTTTGAGGTCCTTACTGTGTTGTAATCAGTCCTGAGTCCTATCCTCAAGCTGTTTGGGATGTGTGGATGAGAGATATATTTTCTTTTTCGGTTAATGGAATTTTTCATTTAAAAAAAAAAAAAAAAAAGCAATAAAGGATGAAGAATGGTAAACATAAAACAACTCATCTTTGCCCACAGAAATAAGAGATTTATGTTAACACAAAAGAATGCACGTATATGAGAGAGATCTAAAACATAAAATTTACCTTTTTTTTCTTTGTTGAAAATATAATCACAACTTCCCAAAAGTTACAAAACACATGCCTAGCTTAATTTATTTATTATTGGAAGGAGCTAACTCCATTTATTTACTCTTACCTTTCAATAAGGAAGACTAATAAATTTAAGCCTTCCTCTCAAAGGTAACAGGAATCACATTACCATCAAAGGCTAACAACCTCTTTCCATTCTCAACCAAGTTACCAACAGTACCACAGTCAAACTTACAAATAGGACAAACTTCTGTAGGACACCATGAAATCTGGTAGATATCACCTCCAACACTAGCTTTCCCTATCCGGAAGTAATTTCTGGCTTTTCGTGAGCCTTCGTCTTCTCCGGTGACAATTAATCTCCTATTAGTCTCGGGGTCCTTCTCGCCTAACTTCCATGCAGTCGACTGAACACAGATTGTGGCCGCTGAGAAAGCAACCCTGAAGTCCCTATTCTCCCTAATCACTGTCTCTCCCTCCACGAAAGGTGTGAAGATGACAGGGAGACCTTCTAAGCCTGAAACATTTTCCTGCCCAACATAAAAGGGGCATGAGCCATTTCGATTAATCAAGGTGAAACGACCGCCACTGTCAGTAATAGCAGGATTGATGTAGTATTCTACACCACGTTGAAGAGGACGTCCGGCACTGTCAAGCACCGGTGCGGGTGAGGATGATGGTTGAGCTACTGCTGATATGGCCATCACTAGCATTATGCAGCTAAGGCTTCCAATCAATCTCATCGACTTCATTTTCAAGGATTGCTCACATAAAACTAAGAATTTGCTCTCTGGGGTTTGTAGTTTTTGAACTTGTAATCTTGTATAGGAATATTATTTGGTGTTTTGCCAATGGCCTTGGCATGGTATTTATACTATTTGGTTCGGCGATATATGGCACGTCATTGAGATCTCCACTCGTTGAGATATGATGAATAAAAAAGTCCATGAAAACTTATCCCATTGAGAATTACTTGTACCTTACGGTTGTCATTAATAGTATTAAACACGGTAAGGGCCAAGGCTTTTGCAACCTGCACATGTGAGATATTGGTCATTTCTGTACGACACAGTGGGCAGAAAGTTATATTAATTTGTAAACTCCAAAGATTTTAAGACGGTAGAAGAAGTTGAACCCAAGTACAGCCGTACAGGGGAAAAGTCGAAGCCTAGCCGTACATGCAAAGCTTTTCAATTTGGATATATACACCGAGGCCACCTTTTTAGAATGTTTGAATTGTCACTTGGTTACCTATTCACACATAAGACTTGAAGCTACTATCTATGCATGGACATTTCTTGGTTAGCCTCAAAACATGGTTAAGGTCTAGATAGTTGACTCTTTATTTTAATGTTTATTTTTGGTGAAAATATATTGTCAATGCTTAATATTTACAAATTGAGTGCAATTAGTTCTGGAAGTTTGAAATGAGCGCTATTAGCTCATAAAGTTTTAAAAATAAGCACTATTAATCCCTATATATTACCAAAGTATTTATGTAAATATTTTGGTGTGGATTAATAACAATTTGAGGCTAACAAGATGTTTTCTGTCAAGCAAAAGGGAGACTAGCAGCCAAGATAGATTTATATATTCAACAACTCTATCTACTTTTTTCTTCTTTAGATAAAAAGTTTGATAATAAACGAGGATGTGTTATGAGCAACTCTTTGTTTTGGTAAAAAAAATTAAATTGGTAAATAAAGGATAGTAGAAATACAGCCAATTCCAAAAATAAATAAATAAATAAATAAATAAATCGAGCTCTTAATTACAGCTTAAGTTGATAGAAAGGAGTTATTGATCAATTATTTCTATGTAAACCAACACTTCTCCCGTGGTTTGGTTTCATGCGAATGATATACCATCGACACTTCTCACACTCAGACTTGCAAAGAACAGTGAGTCCTCCACTTTGCCTTGTGGTGTGCTGTCGCAGACAACTAAAAATAAAACCTATACTCCTAAAAATATATGTAATAGTGCGAGCAAGGATCGTTCCCACAGAGAGTATCTAGCCTAGTTTTGTGCTACGTGAACAAGGAGGGGTGAGGTTTGAGTATAATGAAAACAATTTTAAGAAAAAAAAACACTAAGGAACAACTCAAATTAAAATATCGAAATCAATCAAAAGAACAAACCTTGGTCTAAGTCAACATCCACCATCGAAATTTTACAACTGATCATCGATGCAAGTATATATCAATTCACACTTTGAATATTCACCATTGGAACTATTTTCCTATCTCTCCTTAGTCGTAGTTAATTAGAAAACAAGCGATCTAATTAATCCTAACTACTAAACAACCCAAGACAAGCACTAAAGGTTTAATCTAGTAGCAGCCTTAAGAATTAGAGAGATCAATGAAATTAAACAACACAAACACAGGCAGTTGTATTTAATTTAGTCGAGCATTCTTCTTAAGATCTAATAATTTCTAACGCAGCAAATCATTAAATCTTGGTTGCTTCAAAAGTTAGAGAGACCAAACAATTACGGATTTGATATCTAACCTAACAGTAGATTGCAATGAATAATAAACTAGTAAGCCTCATAGTAATTAAACAAAACAATCATGAAAATAGGCATAGAAGAACATTCGATATTCAAAGCATAAATTGAACAATAAAAACAAATTAGATCTCACAGTTTTATTGATTCCGAGGCTTCAGTTTCCTTCAACCAAGTATAAAAGTTTAGCCACGTAGGGCCATGATGAAAACTCAAAGGAGAAAATCAGAGAAGAGGGGAGAGAGAGAGGCATGTGTGTCCAATTCTAATTTCTCCTCCCCCTTTTACACGTTAATTCCCTCTTTCCCAAGCCTACAAAATCTCCTAAAAATATTCTAAATAACAATATCCAAATCTGACTAATTAAGGAAACATATTAAAAATAAAACAAAATCCTACTATAACTAGGAAAGTGGTGTTTTTCAGCTAGAATTTTCGTGCGATCTGGAACCTTCCAAAAAAAAAAACGCATTAGATCTGCGTATTAGAATTGCAGGCAAAAGAACATTCTAGAACGTCAGCAGTGCAGGTGCAGCAACTTCAAGCCCAATTTCGACCTTGATTCAGCCTGTATCTCTCAAAACTCAAAACATGAAAGTTGTATAGCTTTGTCTTTCCATTCCATAGCATCTTGAATCATCTCAATCAGAGCTCAGATGAGAGAGTTATGCCTAGATTACGAAACAATGTCAAAGCTGTCTAGAATCACCCAATTAGCTACGTTTTGCACTTAATGTCTCCATTTGCATCCTAAATCAAAATATAAGAATAATGAGTACATTTAGGCACCAAATAAATATAAAAGACTAAATATTAAAGGAGAAAAATATGACATTTTGCATTACCATCACCTTGCACTTGAAAGATGAAACTATTAAGTATTAACCCAATTGGAAATCGCAACCGCAGTTTGTCCAAATCCATATGTGATATGCTTAGCTTTATCAGGAAAACAACCTTGGCTCTTCTTCCTACACTAGCATCTGTAATGCACAAACTGATCGAGAGTTCCCAAACGGATTAAAATCCTTTAAAGTTCCTAGAGTACTCTACCATGTAGAGCTATTTAAATTCTCACTATCCACTTAAAATAAAAGGTTAAGTTTATGGCACATCATGAAACCACTAATAGAAACATTAAAAAAATGTAATATTTCCAGTATATAAAAAGTTCAAATCATTCACAGTAAAACCTAAAAAATCCCCTTTCTTCATCCACTTCCGATCTTTGACGATAGAATCCATTATTGATGGCCAATTTTGTTTATGGAGTCTGGTTGGAGTTGATGGGTTTGGCCGTAGAGTTTGATTAAAGATGGCAGCCGACAATGGATTTGTTTTTGTGGCCTGAAATTTCCATTGATTCTCATTGAAGATTGGTAGGGAGGGAGAAAGAGGCACAAATTTCTCTTTTTTGGTTTTATTGTGAATGACTTCGAACTTTTTATTGAAAAATTTTGCTTTTGTTAAGTTTTTGTTAGTGTATTCATGATGTAGCATAACCTCAACATTTTATTTTAAGTGGATGGTGTGGATTTAAAGAACATTACATTGTCTAGTACCCTATAGAAACTCTAGAGGATCTTGATCCTTCCCAAACCCCTAAAAATTCTAACTTAAGGTTTTCATGGCTCTCAGTAGGATTGGTCATGACCAATTACCATTGAAGTGTATTTCATCCAACCTGCTACATCTACAACGTTTAGCTTCTTACCTGCATGTTTTAACCAAGCTGTAAATACAAAATTTCAAGTTTTAAAATTAAACTACAAAATAATTTTCCCAAAATTAATACATTAATAGAAAAAACTACTGCTTGGGTTAACCCTAATCTCAAGGAAAATATCAATATTAGGATTGAATTATTACAATTGAGACTTAACCAAATTCCTTATTGCTACTCAGTATGTAGATACTTATAGATGTGATCCCACAATTTGCTCTAAGCCACTTGAGCTCTTCTAATTTGAAATCTTCCACACAAACCATATCTATGACTTCAAGGATCACCTTAAAAATTTGACTCCACAATAATTATATTGTGATGATACTTTGTGGCTTCAACCTTGATTAGGAAATAAGAACTTTGTCTTTAGATTTGCTTTTTACACTCACACTTGTGGTGAACAAAGGTTTTTGATCATTCTATGGTAGCACACAACACAAGCCTTCTAAAATCTCTCAAATCTTTGTTTTGGTTGGCTATATTGTGACCTTGTATATATAGTTTAGCATGTAGATCATGGGTTCCAAGTTAGTAGTTGACTATATAAAACATATCGGGAATCTACATTCTACTTTGATCGAACAATCAACGAGTGTGCTGAGAACAAAGCTTGTATTGACTGAAGGGGAATTGAAGGCCTAATGAAAAACCCAACACATCTTTTTCTTAAGTTGCTTCTTGGATAATTGATCTTGTACTTCTGAGTGAAACTTTGCAATCAAACAATATTACAAGTTAGGAAATTTGTCTTTGTACTAACCAAACACATTAATTGAACAACATTCGCTATAAAAAATTATTTAACTGTGTTGCAATAAGTTATAGCAATGATTTATTTTGTTGCAATAACCTTATTTAAAAAATTATTAAAAATCTTTTAATGCAACAAAAGCTTATTGCAATAGTTGGGAACAAATTTTTTTTATTGCAACAAAAAATTTTGTTACAATAAATCTTTTTTCTTGTAGTTAATTTTTGAAGTATTTATATTTGAAACTCAATATAAACATCAAAATTATTTAATTAATTAATTATATTTAGATTTAAAATTTATGATAGATAAAAATAACATTTATTTATATAAATTGGGTCATTTTTGGTAAATTGTGGATTATACAAGTTAACTCAGAATTGACCTATTTATTGATTGTATTAAAACATATCGACTCACTTCGACATAAACACAATTGCATTAAACATTGATCCTAAAAAATTTGTGGCGTATTTGTGTCGGGTGAAATGTTGCCACCACTACTGTGGAGGGAGATGCGAAGTCATGTTTTGATGCTCTTATTACCTAGCTATTATGTTTTTTAGCATGTATCAAGTATGAAAATTAAGTAATATAACTGAGCTTAGAAGCTCTTTTGAATGCTGCAATTTCTGCAGGGTTTGAAGAGAGGCAAATGAAAAAAATGAATAGTGCAGGTTAATTATGCCAAATTTGCATTTCCTTTAACGTCCTTATTGTGTTATAATCAGTCCTATCCTCAAGCTGTTTGGGATGTGTTGATGAGAGATATAATTTCTTTTTCTGGTTAACGGAATTTTTCATTAAAAAAAAAAAGGTAACAGGAATAAAAAAAAAATGAAGAATGGAAATATAAAACAACTCATCTTTGCCCACAGAAATAAGAGATTTATGTTAACACAAATGAATACACATACATGAGGGAGAGAGATCTAAAACATAGCATTTACCTTTTTATTCTTTGTTGAAAATATAATCACAACTTCCCGAAGGAGTTATAAAACATATGCCTACCCTTTATTTAATATTGGAAGGAGCTAACTCCATTTATTTACTCTACCTTTCAATAATAAGGAGGACTAATAAACTTAAGCCTTCCTCTCAAAGGTAACTGGAATCACATTACCATCCAAGGCTAACAGCCTCTTTCCATTCTCAACCAAGTTACCAGCAGTACCACAGTCAAACCTACAAGTAGGACAAACATCTGTAGGACACCACGAAATCTGGTAGATATCACCTCCAACACTAGCTTTCTCTATCCGGAAGTAATTTGCGGTTCTTCGTGAGCTTTGGTCTTCTCCAGTGACAATTAATCTCCTATTAGACTCGGGGTCCTTCTCGCCTAACTTCCATGCAGTTGACTGAACACAGATTGTGGCCGCTGAGAAAGCAACCCTGAAGTCCCTATTCTCCCTAATCACTGTCTCTCCCTCCACGAAAGGTGTGAAGATGACAGGGAGACCTTCTAAGCCTGAACCATTTTCCTGCCCAACATAAAAGGGGCATGAGCCATTTCGATTAATCAAGGTGAAACGACCGCCACTGTCAGTAATAGCAGGATTGATGTAGTATTCTACACCACGTTGAAGAGGACGTCCGGCACTGTCAAGCACCGGTGCGGGTGAGGATGATGGTTGAGCTACTGCTGATATGGCCATCACTAGCATTATGCAGCTAAGGCTTCCAATCAATCTCATCGACTTCATTTTCAAGGATTGCTCACAAAAGACTAAGAATTTGCTCTCTGGGGTTTGTAGTTTTTGAACTTGTAATCTTGTATAGGAATATTATTTGGTGTTTTGCCAATGGCCTTGGCATGGTATTTATACTATTTGGTGCGGTGATATGGCACGTCATTGAGATCTCGACTGGTTGAGATATGATGAATGAAAAAGTCCATGAAAGTTTATCCGATTGTGAATTACTTGTACCTTACGGTGGTCATTAATAGCATTAAACACGGTAAGGGCCAAGACTTTTGCAACCTGCACATGTGAGATATTGGTCATTTCTGTACAACACAGTGGGCAGAAAGCTATATTAATTTGTAAACTCCAAAGATTTTAAGACGGCGGAAGAAGTTGAGCCCAAGTACAGGGTAAAAGTCGAAGCCAAGCCTTACATGCACAGCCTTTCAATTTGGATATATACACCGAGGCCACCTTTTTAGAATGTTTGAATTGTCAGTTGGTTATCTGTTCACACATATAAGACTTGAAGCTACTATCTATGCTTGGACATTTTTTTTGTTAGTGTATCAGCAGCAGTGAAGCTATTTTTTTTAGTTATTTGGTACTACAAAAAGTTATTTTATCTATTTTACCTATGCATTTTACAAAACATCCAGTAGCAGTGGATTAATTTTAACTTTCAACACTATAAAATAATATAAATATCACAATAAAAAAATATTTCTACTAAAATAAAATAATACATTACACTACCAAAAAAAAAAAAAACACCACAAACTGATCAATGACACTATCCACAACCATTGCCAACCAAGAACAACCACCCAACAACAACGAAACCCAAAGAAACCCACGAAATCTAGAGAAACCCAGAGCTTAGATCGACGATGAAACCCAAGAAATCTAGAGAAACCCACGAAATCTAGAGAAATCTAGGCTTGTCGGCGTTGGGTGAACGGTGAGATGGAGGACTGGGTGGAGGCGTGGGTCGAAGGCATGGGGCTTGGGTCAGCTTAGGACTTCGACATAGTGGGTCAGTGGTGGGCTGGTGACGTTAAGGTTGGCGGTAGTGAGACAGAGAGGTGATGTTGAAGCCAATGGCAGTGAGATAGAGAGGTGAGAGTTCTGAGGGAGTTGAGACACATGTTGGAGAGTTCAGAAGGAGTTGAGATTGAGTCATGGTTGGATAAAAAGAATAGAAAAAAAAAAATCAACAAACAAATAATATTTTAATCGGATGGAGAACAAAAAAGTATGTATATATATATATATATATATTTTTTTTTAGCTCTTAGCTACAGTGCACAACCATATATAGTTGTGCACTATAGCAAGGTAGGTAAAAAATATACCTATACCTTCACTACTGTAGCACTCTTTTTAATATATAGTGGTGTTAAAAATAGTTTTTTAGCTTTTTAGCACTACTATTGTGGATGCTCTTAGCCTCAAAACATGGTTAAGGTCTAGATAGTTGACTCTTTATTTTAATGTTTATTTTTGGTGAAAACACATTGTTAATGCTTAATATTTACATATTGAGCACTATTAGTTCTGAAAGTTTGAAATAAGCGCTATTGGCTCCTAAAGTTTTAAAAATGAGCACTATTAGTCCCTACGTTAATTACCAAAGTATTTTTCTAAATATTTTGGCTTGGATTAATAACCATTCGATGCTAACAAGATGTTTTCAGTAAAGCAGAAGGGAGACTAGCAACCAAGATGGATTTATATGTTCAACAACTCTATCTACTTTTTTTTTTCTTTAGATAAAAAGTTTGATAATTGTAAGGTTGAATTTAATCAACCATCTTGTTGGCTTTATTCCGTGCCAAATTTGCTTGTATTTCAGCATTTAGTAACCCTGTATTTAGGTGGGTTTGTTGTAAGGGTAGTAAGTGAGATAGAGTGTTGATTGTTCAAGAGTGTGCAAGAAAATAGAGACTCGCGGCTGCAAGCCGCTAGATTCAGCACACGTGCCAAGCATGCCAGAAAGTGAACAGTCATGCTAGCTGGAGCACTACAGGACAAAATAGGACAACTGGCCTTACGGTTATCTCGCGACTGGATCTCGCGACTCAGTCAAGTCGCGAGGCCAAGCCACGAGCCACCCCTATTTTGAAAAACCTGACATTTCACATTCTCTTCTCACCCCAGTATAAATACCCCTTATACCCACAAATGAAAGAGAGCTTCCAGAGAGAATTTTGAGAGAGAAACCCTATAGTAAAACAAGATTGATTCATCTACAATCTTTACATAAGAGTCTCTTCAAATTCCTCAACTCTCTTCCTCTCCATTGTTAAATGTTTGAGAGGCATTTTATCAAAACATTTTTCTCACCATATCCATTACTGTGAAAGGGCTGTTTGGTATTCTGGGAAGCAGTTAGGAAGGAACCAATCTACATTGGTTGATATTATGGTCAAGTAGCGGAATCTAGGAAGCTAGAAAAGAAAAAGGTTCGGCGCAACCTCGTTGGAGTAAGAAGCTTGGAGGGCTTAGGTGCACTGGGTAGATTAGGCTTGGAGGGTCTATTGTTGTCCATGTATCCCAACTATATTTTCTAGTGGATTGTTTACCACTTGGAGGGCGGCGGAGAGGTTTTACGCCGAGGGCTTCGGTTTCCTCTTCGATAACACATCGCGTGTTGTCCTTGTGTTTGCATCTTCCTTTCCTTTTATCTTTGCCTTTTATTATCTGCTGTGGGTTGTGATTTTAATTTGGCTTAGATAGTTTTCCAATTCTATATTATAGCTTTTGTTCATTTTCCGCACACTAGTTGTTTGACATAAAACTTGAATTAGTTAATTTGTAAATTGGGGGTCTAAACATTCAAGGGTGTTTTTACACTATTTGAACTTTCAATAATAAACAAGGATGTGTTATGAGCAACTTTTTGTTTTGGTAAAAAAAAATTAAATTAGTAATTAAAGGACAATAGAAATAAGGAGTGTGCTTTGTGGCCGTGTTGAAAGTAGCTAATTGTGATCATAGTTGTCAGTATCATACGATACGTATCGTACAATGTAGTAACTTTGTCTTTAGATTCACTTTTTATACTCACATTTGTGGTGAATAGAGGTTTTTGATCTTCCTATGGCTGCACACAATACAAGCCTTCTAAAATCTCTCTAATCTTTGTTTTGGTTGGCCATATTGTGACCTTGTATAAATAGTTTAGCATGCAGATCATAGGTTCCAAGTTAGTAGTTGACTATATAAAAACATATCAAGAATTAAGATTCTAGTTTGACTGAGCAGTCAACAAGAGTGTGCCGAGAACCAAGCTTCTACTGACCCAGGGGGAATTGAAGGTCTAACGAAAAACCAAATACATCTTTTTCTTAAGTTGCTTCTTGGACCATTGATCTTGTACTTCTGAGTGAAACTTTGCAACTCAAACAATATTACAAGTCATGAAATTTGTCTTTGTACTAAACCAAACACATTAATTGAGCAACATTCGCTATCAAATATTATTTAACTATATTGTATTGCAATAAGTTATAGTAATGATTTATTTTGTTGCAATAAATTTTTAAAAAAAATTATTAAAATTCTTTTATTGCAACAAAAGCTTATCACAACGAAATTTATTGCAAAAATTGGCAACAATTTTTTTTTTTATTTTATTATTGCAATAAGCGTTTATTGAAACAAAAATTTTTGTTACAATAAATCTTTTTTTCTTGTAGTTAATTATTGTAGTATATATATTTGGAACTCATTATAAACATCAAGATTCTTTTCATTAATTAACTATATTTAGATTTAAAATTCATAATAGATAAAAATAACATTTTTCTATATATATATTGGGTCTTTTTTGGTAAATTGTGCAAGTTAACTCAGAATTGACCTATTTATTAATCGTGTTAAAGCATATTGACCCACTTCGACATGAACACACTCAAATTAAAACGTTATCCTAAAAAATGTCTGTCGTATATGTCTTGGGTGAAACATTGCCACCTCTACTGTGGAGGGAGATGTAAAGTCGTGTCTTGATGCAAGGATGGAGCCAAAACTTTGTGTTAAGGAGGCAGCTTTACTATTGGTTGTGTGCAACGATTTCAACCTCTAACTCAGCTACTACTTAGCTACTGATTTTTTTTTTTTTTTTTTTTTTGGGTGGGGAAGAACAAAATTATTTTGGATAAAATTGGTTAATTGAGCTTAATTTTTTTAAGTTTTACCTTTGGAAATTTTTGTTGTTGAATCTTTTTTTTTTTTTTTTGGGGGGCTTGTATATTATGTTTTAGGTTTTAGATCTTTTTTTGTTTTTTTTAATAGTCACTAAAATGAGGAAAATACTATAGATACAAGCTTTTTTTATAAATTACTGATGTGATAAGTGGTTACTGGTAAGTAAAAAAATGATGTGAGTGGTGAACCCATATGCGAATCAATAAGAATTTGCAACCAAAACAGTTTGTAAAAATGTTATAAAAAGTTTGTGAGTATAGTGTTACTCTTAAAAGAATCAATGATATTGTTTAACAAAAACAAAATGTAATTTTATAGAACAAAATTGCTAAAATTAGTACACATATATATATAATAATATTTTTAAAAAAAATTGGGGAGCCATTGCCCCCCAAGTCTAATGGTGGCTCCGTCCCTGTTTTGATGCTCTTATTGCTGGTACCTAGCTATGATGTTCCTTAGCATGTCTCAAGTATGATAATTAAGAAATATAACTGAGCTTAGAAGCCCTTTTGAATGCTGCAATTTCTGCTGGGTTTGAAGAGAGGCAAATGAAAAAATGAATAGTGCATGTTATGCCAAATTTGCATTTCCTTTGAGGTCCTTATTGTGTTGTAATCATTCCTATCCTCAAGCTGTTTGGGATGTGTGGATGAGAGATATATTTTCTTTTTTCGGTTAATGGAATTTTTCATTAAAAAAAAAAAAGTAACAGGAATAAAGGATGAAGAGTGGTAAACATAAAACAACTCATATTTGCCCAAAGAAATAAGAGATTTATGTTAACACAAATGAAAGCACATACATGAGAGAGATCTAAAACATAAAATTTACCTTTTTTTTTTTCTTTGTTTAAAATATAATCACAACTTCCCAAAAGGAGTTACAAAACACATGCCTATGCTTAATTTATTTATTACTGGAAGGAGCTAACTCCATTTATTTACTCTACCTTTCAATAAGGAAGACTAATAAATTTAAGCCTTTCTCTCAAAGGTAACAGGAATCACATTACCATCCAAGGCTAACAACCTCTTTCCATTCTCAACCAAGTTACCAACAGTACCACAGTCAAACTTACAAATAGGACAAACTTCTGTAGGACACCATGAAATCTGGTAGATATCACCTCCAACACTAGCTTTCCCTATCCGGAAGTAATTTCTGGCTTTTCGTGAGCCTTCGTCTTCTCCGGTGACAATTAATCTCCTATTAGTCTCGGGGTCCTTCTCGCCTAACTTCCATGCAGTCGACTGAACACAGATTGTGGCCGCTGAGAAAGCAACCCTGAAGTCCCTATTCTCCCTAATCACTGTCTCTCCCTCCACGAAAGGTGTGAAGATGACAGGGAGACCTTCTAGGCCTGAAACATTTTCCTGCCCAACATAAAAGGGGCATGAGCCATTTCGATTAATCAAGGTGAAACGACCGCCACTGTCAGTAATAGCAGGATTGATGTAGTATTCTACACCGCGTTGAAGAGGACGTCCGGCACTGTCAAGCACCGGTGCGGGTGAGGATGATGGTTGAGCTACTGCTGATATGGCCATCACTAGCATTATGCAGCTAAGGCTTCCAATCAATCTCATCGACTTCATTTTCAAGGATTGCTCACAAAAGACTAAGAATTTGCTCTCTGGGGTTTGTAGTTTTTGAACTTGTAATCTTGTATAGGAATATTATTTGGTGTTTTGCCAATGGCCTTGGCATGGTATTTATACTATTTGGTGCGGTGATATGGCACGTCATTGAGATCTCGACTGGTTGAGATATGATGAATAAAAAAGTCCATGAAAGCTTATCCGATTGTGAATTACTTGTACCTTACGGTGGTCATTAATAGCATTAAACACGGTAAGGGCCAAGACTTTTGCAACCTGCACATGTGAGATATTGGTCATTTCTGTACAACACAGTGGCAGAAAGTTATATTAATTTGTAAACTCCAAAAATTTCAAGACGGTGGAAGAAGTTGAACCCAAGTACAGCCGTACAGGGGAAAAGTCGAAGCCTAGCCGTACATGCAATGCTTTTCAATTTGGATATATACACCGAGGCCACCTTTTTAGAATGTTTAAATTGTCACGTGGTTTCCTATTCACACGTATAAGACTTGAAGCTACTATCTATGCATGGACATTTCTTGGTTAGCCTCAAAACATGGTTAAGGTCTAGATAGTTGACTCTTTATTTTAATGTTTATTTTTGCCGAAAATATATTGTTAATGCTTATAATTTAATTACAAATTGAGTGCTATTAGTTATGAAAGTTTGAAATGAGCGTTATTGGCTTATAAAGTTTTAAAAATAAGCACCATTAGTCTCTATGTATTGTCAAAGTATTTATGTAAATATTTTGGCTTGGATTAATAACCATTCGATGCTAACAAGGTGTTTTCAGTCAAGCAGAAGGGAGACTAGCAACCAAGATAGATTTATATATTCAACAACTCTATCTACTTTTTTTTCTTTAGATAAAAAGTTTGATAATAAACGAGGATGTGTTATGAGCAACTCTTTGTTTTGGTAAAAAGAATTAAATTAGTAATTAAAGGACAGTAGAAATACAGTCAATTCCCAAAAAAAAAAAAAAAAAAAAAATCAAATTGAACTCTTAACAGCTTAAGTTGATAGAAAGGAGTTATTGATCAGTCATTTCTATATGAACCAACACTTCTCCCGTGGTTTTGGTTTCATGTGAATGATACTCCATCGACACTTCTCACACTCAAACTTGCAAAGAACAATGAGTCCTCCACTTTGCCCTGCACTCGAAAGATGAATCTATTAAGTATTAACCCAATTGGAAATCCCAACCTCAGATTATCCAAATCCATATGTGATACGCTTAGCTTCATCATGAAAACAACCTTGGCTCTTCTTCCTACACTAGCATGTGTAATGCACAAATTGATCGAGAGTTCCCAAATGGATTAAAATCCTTTAAAGTTCCTATGGTACACTACCATGTAGAGTTTTTTAAATTCTCACTATCCACTGAAAATAAAAAGTTAAGTTTATGCCACATCATGAATCCACTAATAGAAAAATTAAAAAAATGTAATATTTCCCATATATAAAAAGTTCAAATCATTCATAGAAAAACCCAAAAAATCCCCTTTCTTCATCCACTTCCGATCTTTGACGATAGAATCCATTATTGATGGCCAATTTTGTTTATGGAGTTTGGTTGGAATTGATGGGTTTGGCCGTAGAGTTTGATTAGAGATGGCAGCCGACAATGGATTTGTTTTTGTGGCCTGAATTTTCCATGGATTCTCATTGAAGATTGGTAGGGAGGGAGAAAGAGGTACAAATTTTGCTTTTTTGGTTTTATCGTGAATGATTTTGAACTTTTTATGGAAAAATTTTACTTTTGTTAAGTTTTTGTTAGTGTATTCATGATGTAGCATAACCTTAACATTTTATTTTAAGTGGATTGTGTCGATTTAAAGAACTTTACATTGTCTAGTACCCTATACTCTAGAGGATCTTGATCCTTCCCAAACCCTTAAAAATTCTAGCTTAAGGTTTTCATGGCTCTCAGTAGGATTGGTCATGACCAATTACCATTGAAGGATATTTCATCCAACCTGCTGCATCAACAACGTTTAGCTTCTTACATGCATGTTTTAACCAAGCTGTAAATTCAAAATTTTAAGTTTTGAAATTAAACTACAAAATAATTTCCCCAAAATTAATACATTAATAGAAAAAACTACTACTGGGGTTAACCCTAACCTCAAGGAAAATATCAATATTAGGATTGAATTATTGCAATTGAGACTTAACCAAATTCCTTATTGCTACTCAGTATGTAGACACTTATAGATGTGATCCCACAATTTGCTCAAGCCACTTGAGCTCTTCTAATTTGAAATCTTCCACATGAACCATATCTATGACTTCAAGGATCACCTTAAAAATTTGACTCCACAATATTTATATTGTGATGATACTTTGTGGCTTCAACCTTGATTAGGAAATAAGAACTTTATCTTTAGATTTGCTTTTTATACTCAAACTTGTGGTGAATAGAGGTTTTTGATCTTTCTATGGTAGCACACAACACAAGCCTTCTAAAATATCTCAAATCTTTGTTTTGGTTGGCTATATTTTGGCGTTGTATATATAGTTTACATGTAGATCATGGATTCCAAGTTAGTAGTTGACTATATAAAACATATCAGGAAACTACATTCTAGTTTCATTGAAGAGTCAACGTATGTGCCGAGAACCAAGCTTGTATTGACCGAAGGGGAATTGAAGGCCTAACGAAAAACCAAACACATCTTTTTCTTAAGTTGCTTCTTGGATAATTGATCTTGTACTTCTGAGTGAAACTTTGCAACTCAAACAATATTACAAGTCAGCAAATTTGTCTTTGTACTAAACCAAACACATTAATTGAACAACATTCGCTAATCCAAAATTATTTAACTGTATTGCAATAAGTTATAGCAATGATTTATTTTGTTGCAATAACCTTATTTAAAAAATTATTAAAAATCTTTTATTGCAACAAAAGCTTATTGCAATAGTTGGCAACAAATTTTTTTATTGCAACAAAAACTTTTGTTACAATAAATCTTTTTTCTTGTAGTTAATTATTGAAGTATTTATATTTGAAACTCAATATAAACATCAAAATTATTTAATTAATTAACTATATTTAGATTTAAAATTTATGATAGATAAAAATAACATTTATTTATATAAATTGGGTCATTTTTTGGTAAATTGTGGATTACGCAAGTTAACTCAGAATTGACCTATTTATTAATCGTGTTAAAACATATCGACCCACTTCGACATAAACGCATTTGCCTTAAACATTGATCCTAAAATATTTGTGCCGTATTTGTGTTGGGTGAAACATTGCCACCACTACTGTGGAGGGAGATGCAAAGTCATGTTTTGATGCTCTTATTACCTAGCTATTATGTTTTTTAGCATGTATCAAGTATGATAATTAAGTAATATAACTGAGCTTAGAAGCTCTTTTGAATGCTGCAATTTCTGCTGGGATTGAAGAGAGGCAAATGAAAAAAATGAATAGTGCTTGTTACGCCAAATTTGCATTTCCTTTGAGGTCCTTATTGTGTTGTAATCAGTCTTATCCTCAAGCTGTTTGGGATGTGTTGATGAGAGATATATTTTCTTTTTTTGGTTAATGGAATTTTTCATTAAAAAAAAAGGTAACAGGAATTAAAAAAAAAAATGAAGAATGGTAAGTATAAAACAACTCATCTTTGCCCACAGAAATAAGAGATTTATGTTAATACAAATGAATACACATATATGAGAGAGATCGAGAGATCTAAAACATAACATTTACCTTTTTTTTCTTTGTTGAAAATATAATCACAACTTCCCAAAGGAGTTACAAAACACATGCCTACCCTTTATTTAATATTGGAAGGAGCTAACTCCATTTATTTACTCCCCCTTTCAATAATGAGGACTAATAAATTTAAGCCTTCCTCTCAAAGGTAACGGGAATCACATTACCATCCAAGGCTAACAACCTCTTTCCATTCTCAACCAAGTTACCAGCAGTACCACAGTCAAACCTACAAGTAGGACAAACATCTGTAGGACACCATCAAATCTGGTAGATATCTCCTCCAACACTAGCTTTCTCTATCCGGAAGTAATTTGCGGTTCTTCGTGAGCTTTGGTCTTCTCCGGTGACAATTAATCTCCTATTAGACTCGGGGTCCTTCTCGCCTAACTTCCAAGCATTCGACTGAACACAGATTGTGGCCGCTGAGAAAGCAACCCTGAAGTCCCTATTCTCCCTAATCACTCTCTCTCCCTCCACGAAAGGTGTGAAGATGACAGGGAGACCTTCTAGGCCTGAAACATTTTCCTGCCCAACATAAAAGGGGCATGAGCCATTTCGATTAATCAAGGTGAAACGACCGCCACTGTCAGTAATAGCAGGATTGATGTAGTATTCTACACCACGTTGAAGAGGACGTCCGGCACTGTCAAGCACCGGTGCAGGTGAGGATAATGGTTGAGCTACTGCTGATATGGCCATCACTAGCATTATGCAGCTAAGGATTCCAATCAATCTCATCGACTTCATTTTCAAGGATTGCTCACAAAAGACTAAGAATTTGCTCTCTGGGGTTTGTAGTTTTTAAACTTGTAATCTTGTATAGGAATATTATTTGGTGTTTTGCCAATGGCCTTGGCATGGTATTTATACCATTTGGTGAGGTGATATATGTCACGTCATTGAGATCTTGAATGGTTGAGATATGATTGTAAGGTTGAATTTAATTAACCATCTTGTTGGCTTTATTCTGTGCCAAATTTGCTTGTATTTCAGCAATTTGTAACCCTGTATTTAGGTGGGTTTGTTGTAAGGGTAGTGAGTGCGATAGAGTGTTGAATGCTCAAGAGTGTGTAAGAAAACAGAGTCTCACTGCTGGATCTCGCGGCTGCAAGCCGCCAGAAGCTACACACGTGTCAAGCATGCCAGAAGTTGAAGCGTCATGCTAGCTGGAGCACTACAGGAAAAAATAAGACAACTGGCCGTTCTGTTATCTCGCGGCTGGATCTCGCGACTCAGTCAAGTCGCGAGGCTAAGCCGCGAGCCAGCCCTGTTTTGAAAAACCTAACGTTTCACATTCCATTCTCACCCTAATATAAATACCCCTTATACCCACGAAAGAATGAGAGCTTCCAAAGAGAATTTTGAGAGAGAAACCCTAGAGTAAAACAAGATTGATTCATCCACAATCTTTACATAAGAGACTCTTCAAATTCCTCAGCTCTCTTCCTCTCCATTGTTAAATCTTTAAGAGATATTTTACCAAAACATTTTCTCACCATATCCATTACTGTGAGAGGGCTGTTTGGTGTTTTAGGAAGCAGTCAGGGAGGAACCAATTTACATTTGTTGATGCTATGGTCAAGTAGCGGAATCTGGGAAGCTAGAAAAGAAATAGGTTCATCGCAACCTCGTTGGAGCAAGAAGTTTGGAGGGTTTAGGTACACTGGGTAGATTAGGCTTGGAGGGTCTATTACTGTTCATGTATCCCAACTACATTTTCTAGTGGATTGCTTACCGATTGGAGAGCAGCGGAGAGGTTTTACACCGAGGGCTTTGGTTTCCTCTTCGATAACACATCATGTGTTGTCCTTGTGTTTACATCTCTCTTCCCTTTATCTTTGCCTTTTATTTTCTACTGTGGATGAGATTTTAATTGGCTTAGAGTGTTTACCAATTCTGTATTAAGCTTTTATTTCATGTTCCGTACATTAATTGTTTGATATAAAGCTTAAATTGGTAATTTATAAATTGAGGGTCTAAACGTTCAAGAGTGTTTTTACACTATTTGAACTTTCAATGATGAATAAAAAAGTCCATGAAAGCTTATCCGATTGAGAATTACTTGTGCGTTACGGATGTCATTAATAGCATTAAACACGGTAAGGGCCAAGACTTTTGCAACCTGCACATGTGAGATCTTGGCCATTTCTGTGCAACACAGTGGGCAGAAAGTTAAATTTGTAATTTCTGAAGATTTTAAGACGGCGGAAGAAGTTGAACCCAAGTACAGGGGAAAAGTCGAAGCCTAGCCGTACATGCACTGTTTTTCAATTTGGATACTTACACCGAGCCTACCTTTTTATATAGAATGTTTGAATTGTCCCTTGGTTACCTATTCACACAGATATAAGACTTGAAGCTACTATCTATGCATGGACATTGCTTGGTTAGCCTCAAAACATGGTTAAGGTGTAGATAGTTGACTCTTTATTTTAATGTTTATTTTTGGCAAAAATACATTGGTAATCCTAATATTTACATATTGAGCATTATTAATTCTTAAAGTTTGAAATGAGTGCTATTGGTCTCTGAAGTTAAAAAAAAAAAACACTATTAGTCTCTACGTTAATTACCAAAGTATTTATCTAGATATTTGGCTTGGATTGATAACCATTCAACGCTAACAAGATGTTTTCAGCCAAGCAGAAGGGACACTAGCAACTAAGATGGATTTATACGTTCAACAATTCTATCTACTTTTTTTCCTTTAGATAAAAAGTTTTATAATAAACGAGGATATGTTATGAGCAACTCTTTGTTTCAGTAAAAGAATTAAAATGGTAAGTAATGGACAGTAGAAATACAGTTAAGGAGTGTGCTTTGTGGCCGCGTTGGGAGTAGTTGTGATATATGATAATTATTATATTTATTCGCATATATATATATATATATATATATATAATTCTTTTTTTGGTTGAGAAAAGTGATGTATGATAAATTTGCTCTTCTAGAAAATAGACTGGTCACGGAGAAAATTGGTCTCTACCCTTTTCAGGCAAAATAAATAGCATTCTACCCCCTTTCTCAAACTAATTAGGGAAATGCCCCTTTTTGAAACTCGACTTTCTCAAAATCGAGTTAAAAAAAAAAAAAATTATGGAGCTCTAAGTGGCGTTTTAAGGAGCCTATAGTGACGTTTTAATGATCAATAGTGGCGTTCTGTAACTTGATTTCCATGAAGTCAAGTTACATGCAATTTTTTTACCTATAACTTGATTTAATGAGCTTGAATTAAAAAACGCCATTATAGATCCTTAAAAACGTCACTATAGGACTTAACTCGATTTTGAGAAAATCAATTTTCAAAAGAGGGGCATTTCCCTAATTAGTTTGAAAAATGGAGTAGAATACTATTTATTTTGCCTGAAAAGGACAGAAGCCAATTTTGTCCGATTGGCCACGCAAATTTTAGGAAGATTAGTTTTAAACATAATAGTCTGAATAGATTTCATAGGGTTTCAGAATTGCGTTTGACATAAAAATCATTAGCTATAGGCCATAGCCATGCATATGATTGTTGAATTAATGCTGTATGTACACAGATACCATCATCAATTCCAATATATATATATATATATATATATATATATATCAAAGCCTCCAATCGAACTCTTAAAAGCTTAAGTTGATAGAAAGGAGTTATTGATCAGTCATTTCTATGTAAACAAACACTTCTCACGTGGTTTGGTTCCATGTGAACGATATACCGTCGACACTTCTCACACTCAGACTTGCGAAGAACAGTGAATCCTCCACTTTGCCTTGCACTTGAAAGACGAAACTATTAAGTAAAAATTAACCCATTTGGAAATCCCAACCTCAGTTTGTCCAAATCCATGTACAGAAAATAAGAGATTTATGTTAACACAAATGAATACACATACATGAAGGAGAGAGATCTAAAACATAGCATTTACCTTTTTATTCTTTGTTGAAAATATAATCACAACTTCCCAAAGGAGTTATAAAACACAAGTCTACCCTTTATTTAATATTGGAAGGAGCTAACTCCATTTATTTACTCTACCTTTCAATAATATGGAGGACTAATAAATTTAAGCCTTCCTCTCAAAGGTAACAGGAATCACATTACCATCCAAGCCTAACAACCTCTTTCCATTCTCAACCAAGTTACCAGCAGTACCACAGTCAAACCTACAAGTAGGACAAACATCTGTAGGACACCAAGAAATCTGGTAGATATCACCTCCAACACTAGCTTTCTGTATCCGGAAGTAATTTGCGGTTCTTCGTGAGCTTTGGTCTTCTCCGGTGACAATTAATCTCCTATTAGACTCGGGGTCCTTCTCGCCTAACTTCCATGCTGTCGACTGAACACAGATTGTGGCTGCTGAGAAAGCAACCCTGAAGTCCCTATTCTCCCTAATCACTGTCTCTCCCTCCACGAAGGGTGTGAAGATGACAGGGAGACCTTCTAAGCCTGAACCATTTTCCTGCCCAACATAAAGGGGGCATGAGCCATTTCGATCAATCAAGGTGAAACGACCGCCACTGTCAGTAATAGCAGGATTGATGTAGTATTCTACACCACGTTGAAGAGGACGTCCGGCACTGTCAAGCACCGGTGCGGGTGAGGATGATGGTTGAGCTACTGCTGATATGGCCATCACTAGCATCATGCAGCTAAGGCTTCCAATCAATCTCATCGACTTCATTTTCAAGGATTGCTCACAAAAGACTAAGAATTTGCTCTCTGGGGTTTGTAGTTTTTGAACTTGTATATATGGATTATTTGGTGTTTTGCCATCGGCCTTGGCATGGTATTTATACTATTTGGTGCGGTGATATGTGTGGCACGTCATTGAGATCTTGACGGCTTGAGATATGATGAATAAAAAAGTCCATGAAAGCTTATCCGATTGAGAATTACTTGTACCTTACGGATGTCATTAATAGCATTAAACACGGTAAGGGCCAAGACTTTTGCAACCTGCATATGTGAGATCTTGGTCATTTCTGTACAACACTGGGCAGAAAGTTCTTCTTGTAAGAAGTTGAACCCAAGTACAGGGAAAAAGTCAGAAGCCTAGCCGTACATGCACAGTTTTTCAATTTGGATACATATACCGAGACCACCTTTTAGAATGTTTTAATTGTCCCTTGGTTACCTATTCACACATAGTATAAGACTTGAAGCATGGACATTTCTTGGTTAGCCTCAAAACATGGTGAAGTTCTAGATACTCAACTCTTTATTTTAATGTTTATTTTTGGTGAAAATATACTGTTAACCTTTAATATTTACCTAATCGAGATTTATTGGTTTCTAAAATTTGAAATGAACACTATTAGTAGTTCATATGTTAATTGCCAAAGTATTTATCTAAATCAAGATAGATATATATGTTGAACAATTCTATCTACTTTTTTTCTTTAGATAAAAAGTTTGATAATAAACGTACGAGGATGTCTTATGAGCAACTCTTTGTTTTGGTAAAAAAAATTAAATTGGTAATGAAAGGACAGTAGAAATATAGTTAAGGAGTATGCTTTGGTGACCATGTTGGAAGTTGTGATATATGATAATTATTATATTATATTATATATATATATATATATATATATATTTTGTTGTTGAGAAAAGTGATGTATGATAAATTAAGCAGTCTTTATGCGTGGCCAGTATATTTTCTCGAAGGGCAAATTTCAGGAAGACTTGTTTTTAACATAATAATCTGAAAATTTTCATAGAGATACAGAATTGAGTTTGGCATGAAAATCATCAGCTATAGCCTTGCATATGATTGTTGAATTAATGCTACATGTACACAGATACCATCGTCATTTCTTAAAAAAAAAAAAAAAAAACAAAAACAAAAACAAAGCATCCAGTTGAAGTAATGAAAATTTTTAAACATTTTCATAAAAGCGTCATTAATTTATCAGTGGCTCTAATAGCTCAAGTTTTTTTTTTTTTTTTGAGAGAAATAGTAGCTCAAGTTGATAGAAAGGAGTTATTCGGTCATTTCTATGTAAACCAACACTTCCCACGTAGTTTGGTCCCATGTGAGTGATATACCATCGACGTACGTAGTTGTAATTTTTAGGGCATGGTAGAGACTCCAGAAAAACAAATTCTGTTCATTTACGAGTTAGCACTAAATTACTAATCAATCACCTTGACTATTAACTATTATATTAGTACAAAGTGTACAACCAAAAACTTTGAAGGGGGTCGATGCCCTATTTTTTCAAAAGGTACTCTTCTCCTGAACACCAACTTCTGAGAAAAATTTACTCTAATCATAAAAGATGGCCTAAAAAAAACCTTCTTTATCACTCTTATCGCGGATAAGTATGATACAGGTTTTTCATCTATATATCATTGTTCTGATCTATATCTACTTAAAAGCATGCATAAAAAATTATAAAAATAAAAAAATAAAAAAAGTTTAAAACCACAAGAACAACATGAAAATAAAAGAGCAGCCAGAAATTTACAGGGGAAGTCACTCTTAAGCTACCATAATCAAGCATAATAAGCTGCACGCTGTGCTGATAACTTCACCTCAGGAATGCAAAGAAGCACACAAGAGTGATATTGGTTCCGGCTCGTCTTAGCTCATGATGTGATAGTGAAGAAGAGCCGAACCAATATCACACCATGTCTACTTCCCTGGAAATCAATTCTTACATCTTTGTCTTGATGTTGAGAGAGCTGAAGCCTACCTCTTATTTATGTCACGAACTGTGTAGTGCTCTTGTTACAGGGGACTAATCACAAGGAAGCAGCATATTCTAAGCGTATGCAAAACATTAATTTATCATGATCAATATTTAGGAATCCCACTAGCTAGGTCGTTTCATGTTTATCAATGGCCAGACTAGGAATCTACCTTCTAAAAGCTACACTAAAACTATTCATCTCGCCCAATCGTATATTATATAATAAAAATTGTGTCGTGTTATGTTGTTGCACTAAGTGATCACCCTCTTAGTTTTTTAAAAATATTTTTTCTCATCCTTTCTCCATATTATGTCGTATGTCACACTTTAAGTACATTACATTAACATAGTTGCATTACTTGATTTTTCCAATAGAGATAACTTGAGTTCAAATTTCCCCCTCCCTACTTATTGTAAACAAAAAGAAAAAAAAAATCAGTTTTAGAAGGCCAAAAAAAAAATACTACTTGTATTAGAATTTTTCCACTAAGTGTTTCTAATTTCTTTTTTAAAATTTTATTATTTATTTTATATTATTTTTAAATAATAAAAATTGGTTCTTATACGTTGTACTTACACTATGAGCTTCCTCTAAGTATTACAAATTATATGACTTAATATTTTCATGTGACTCATTATAATATATTAAAATTATTATTATATTTTATTATTCATTATTCAATTTTAATTATTTAATTTGAAAAATTTTTAATTTAATTATGATTCTTAATAATTAAATTATGCATATATACGTGGATGGTAGATATATAATATTATTATATCTGAGAGCACAAATATAAAATATATGTGTGGGGCCGGGAAACTTATGATCCGGCCCACGCTCTATTAGGGCTCAGGGCCCATGCCGAGGAGGGTGTGTGCCGAGGACGAATGATGAAAGGCCGAGGTGTCAAGGGGAACAGCTGGGGACGACCCTGTCCTCGGCACTCCAGGACCTCAAAGGGAAGAGCAACGCCTTGATGAAGGACGCCCCCAAAAAGCCCTCTGAAAGAGATTTGAGTAGAATGGGACCCACATGGGGGTACGGTGCAAAACTGGTTCAGGGTAAACATGTCCCCTCCGCATTAAATACACCAGCCAGCGTCCTGACCATGTTAATGAGAAAAGATGCCTGGGCAGGGCGACTTCGATCATCGCAACTAACAGAAAGTAAGGAGGGACAGCTGATGGGACGGGTACAGAAGTAAGCACCTGCCTGACCAACAAGTGGAGGGCTAAGATCAACCAAGAAGGACTATATAATGTAAAGGTTAATGTACCAAGGAGGGGACTGGGAAAAATGGCCAAAAACCAAAACCTCCCAGCCCGCCTCCAGGAGAGAGATTCCTGGGGCGAACACGATTTAACTATGTATGAACACCACGGAAAACCCACCATCTGGTGACTAAGACCTAACCTTTCAAACCCACGCTCTATAAATGATATTGTTTAGGCCTTTTTACGTGCGAACCCGACACTATTATCGGTCGTTACAAATCGTGTCCTCACAATATGTATTGCATATCATATATTCTTGCTATAAATACTATCCGAGGAAAAATGGTATAAACACGATAATGAAACTTATATTGGTCAATGAATTGCAATTCCAAATTTAAAACAAATGCCATGAAAGATGACAAGTAATCCATATATGAAAACCAATCATAGGATTATCATATCTTCGTACACTTCTTGAAAAAATATGAAGATAAGTAATGCTAGGAATACTACCATTATACGAGATAGAGCTTACAAAATAAAATGTCACCAATCACAAAAATACATTTCAAACATTCATTTATTAGGTGGTTGAAGTTTATTAATTATATTCATTATCACATCAATTTATAATTTAATGTAATAAAACTTGTAGTAAGTTTAACATTTTCTTATATGAAAATAAGCAAACAAAAATGAAGGAGGCTCGAAAGATAGAGCTTTAATAATTATGATTTTTTTCCACTTTTAATTTAGAAAAATATAAACGTGGAATGTTTGCTATATAAATTATAAAAAGTCGATCAATGAGGAAATTAAGATAATAAGCTCCTCAAACATTCAGTTTCAATAGTGTTGTACTAATGATAGTTAAGAAATTTTAAAAATCTAAAATCATAATAGCTTTTTATATGACAAGACAGCAACCTCTCTTGCGATTTTATGAAATGATACTCCTCTTTTGAGGTTTGTATAAATGAAATACTTAATTTTCACTAACATAATATTTTATTTTATTTTAAATTCCTATTAATTTATACATACTGAAGGGGGAGGGCGTCATGCATCCACAAATCGCAAGAGAATAGAGTGTCATTTCATTGGGTAAGAATCTTTTTTAAAAATGAAACATTATGTTAGTTTAATCACAGTTTAAAAGAGTATTAGTTAAACCATTGCATTCATACAAAGCTTAATGAGTGAGTATTATTTATACAAATTTTTGGGAGGGAATATCATTTTCATAAACATCAAGAGAGGGGCAATGCATGTAATTTTCCAAAAGTTTTAATAATATTCATTAGTGATGCACATATTTAATATTTGAATAACCACAGCGCACTCTTGGCGCGATGGTTGTACTTGTGGAGTGTGACGGGTAAAAGCCAGGATTCAAGTCTCTAAGAAGGAGCTTCACACACATATACACTTAGATTATGTTAGAATATAATTTCTATATTGTATAATAATAATAATGATTCTCAAAAGAAAATTCTGAATATTAATTATTATAGGAAAATCACGTGTATTTCAAAGAACCTAGGGGCGTTTGGTAATACTGTTCTAATAACGTTATTTGTATTTTTTGGAAATACATGTGGTTGAAAGAGTGTATGAAAATACATGTAATGTTGTTTAAAAACTGAAAACATGTGTTTAAACACATGTACCAAACGACCCCTAAACTTTTGGGCATAGGCTCCCTAGCTTAGGAATAATTATCACAGTTTTAGGATACGTGCTAGAGATACCGTCTCCTAATTTACATGTGGCTTTCCATTAATGTTTCCTAATTGAGCACTGCGAAGGATTAAATGTTTGGTCATGGCCGGTGAATATGCTATATATATGTATATAGTCATGGTCCATGGTTATTGAATCTTTGAGCCTTTATAGATTATATTTGCATTCGAAATTTGTGCACTTGATGAAAAGAAGTTGGAAATGGGGTAATATCAATCAGTATATTTGATGGTTTTAATTTCTCGTAAGATCTTGGCAAAGATGCATATATTTTGTAATCTGACCAAATCAATGTGACACTGAGAGGCAATTGATAAAGTTCAATGTATGGAACAAATTCTGTTACCTTAAATTAACAGTCGATTGGAGGATTGTTAAATGGAAAAGCTAAAGGTCCCCTTTGTGTATTTTAATTTGAATTAAATATTGGAAATCATGAAAGGGAAAGGCATAAAGTTGAGGATAGCATTAGTGACTCGTAGGTGTCTCAACGTTGTGGCAAGCTAGGTTAAAGTATAGCAATCAAATAATTAAGGAGTGGAGGTTGGGAAATTCAAATTTAAAAATAAGTTTCATTATTATTTTAATAATTAAAATCTTTGATAGTAGATTTTTCTTGGCTATGATTTGCAAATTATTGATTTGTCAACTCAATGAAAATATTGATCAACATGCATGGGTCAATTGAGTAATTATTTAATATTGTGGGAATAATATTGCTTCATTCTTTGTCATAATACTATGTTTTAGTAATTAAAAATATGGTGAGACTGACCCAGATAAAAATCATTTGTCCCAACCTACATGCTATACTCTATGTTCCACCAATTGTAGCCTACCATTTGTCATTTTTTTTCTTACATATTTTTTTTTTTTTTAGAGTTCCTTATAAATTAAACAAAGCATAAACGAAAAATCAAAAATCAAACACTTAGCATTCTGTAATTAGTGAAGTATAAAGCAAAACACTCATAGTGGGATAAATTTTTTTATTTTTTTATTTTTTATGAATCTAACCATTCATAAAAAAGAGGGAACATTTATTAAATAATTTTCGGGTTAAATTAGCAATATGGTGCTAAATCTAGATCTTAGAAAAGCGCACTAAATGACGTTGAGGGAAAGGGGACGTTGAGGAGTTCAGTATGTACTACTCCAATAATTGCTTCTCCAAATCTTCCAATAATATCTTTTTATACGGGAAAAAAAATAGTGACATCTTTAAAAAAAATTAAACAAAATGACAGCATTTGGTTATTTTAATACATGTGTTTATTGTATGAACAATATTACTTCATGATATATATGTTTAGCAAAAAAAAAAAAAAAAAAAAAAACCCAAAACTATAGGGTTAATTTAAAATATAGTATATATATCCAAATTAATAATATTTTGATGTGTTCAGTAATCAGTAATGTGCTATAGAGTACTCTGAAGTGCTCAATAATTTTTAAATGCAAGGTAATAAAATAATATCATCCTCAAAAAACATTTAGACTCCATAGTCCATAGTCATTTTTTAAATGTAAGATAAAACTTTCTATATATATATATATATATATATATATAAGATAAACTAAATAATCATAATTGGTTCTTGCAGTCAAATGGTGCCTCTCTTCCCTTAAAAAGAAATATGAATTGCATTCAAGGCAAGGACGAGGAGGACTTTGAGAGAAGAAAGGCTACCATCCATTGTGTGGATAAAAAGGATAAGCTAAACAAAAAGGTATAAGCTAAGCAGTAGTAATTAATCAGATTGACATCTTCTGGAAGACTATTGGAATTTTTTGTCCCTATCATGAAGCATATGCCACGTACTAGGTCTTGTTTCACATTCTTGACTATCGGATAGTATGCGCATCCTTTTCAAGATTGACGGCTTTAAAGTTCGAAAACCAATTAGACGTAGCTTGTTCTTGAATTTGGGTGACAATATCTGATGGGAATAGGTCCATAATAAATAAAAATATACTTGTACCGCAACTTATAACCGATTTTCTAGGTAAGAGCTTATAGTTCAACAAGTTTTCACTTCTTAATGTTTTTAACGACAACATTCAGAATTCATATCCTTCCTAACTCTTTTGTAATATCTACCTTATTTTTAAAAAAAATTGCAAAGTAAATTTGTTTCCTTAAATAAAATCCTCAAATAAGATTAATATACAAACAAGTCATACATGCATAATATTTCTTTCAAGCAGAGACTACACCGGAGCATATGTACCCATGCACAAGTTCAACTTTGCTTTTTAACTCTTTCTTTGAGGGAGGGACCAGGTTGTCGTAGCTTGATTGATGGGATGCTTGAATTGTTAAATGAATTTTGGGCTAGAATTCGTTAACTGCAAGACACGGCTGTCATACTTTTCTACCCTTATAAACCTTGTGGCATGACCCTACTTCAAATTTTCACATGAAATCCATTTTATAGTTAAGTTTTTTTTTTTGTTTTTTTTATATTTAATAGTGTACATAATAAAATCAAACCAATTCACAATAAATTTGTACCCACTCCACTATTCTTGATCCCAAAAAAAATAAAATAAATTAAATTAAATAAAAAATAATAATAAAAAAACCTAAGAGGATCCCAATATGGCTGCCCATAAACAAGCATCATTAATCTTATTGTCCCTCTTAATCATCTCTTTATGTAAATCCTTACAGGCTGCTGGGATTGCCATATATTGGGCCCAAAACTCTAATGAAGTCTCCTTGGCTGACAATTGTGCTACAAGGAACTACCAATATGTGAACTTAGCTTTCTTAAACAAATTCGGTAATGGTCAAACCCCAATGCTAAACCTAGCTGGGCACAGTGACCCCAGTGCCAATACTTGTACCCGTTTCAGCTCTGAAATCAAAGCTTGCCAAGGGCAAGGCATCAAAGTCTTCCTTTCACTTGGAGGCTATGATGGCAGCTACACACTTTCTACAGCTGATGATGCAAAGCAAGTAGCAAATTACCTTTGGAAAAACTATCTAGGAGGTGAGTCCTAGGTGATGCAGTTTTGGATGGCATTGATTTTGGCATTGAGATTGGTTCAACCCAACACAATGGTGAACTTGCTAGGACACTTAAATGGAATTAGCCAACAAAAAAAGGTGTACTTAGCAGCAGCTCCACAATGTCCATTCCCAGATACTCATCTAGATACCGATATCAAAACCGGTTTGTTTGATTATGTTTGGGTTCAATTCTACAACAACCGTGATTGTCAGTACGCAGGCAATGCTAATGACCTTTTGAATTCATGGAAAACATGGACTACGGTTCAAGCAAAGCAAGTGTTCTTGGGGGTACCATCTCGGCTCCAGAGGCTGCTGAAAATGGTGGATTTATCCCAGCTGATGTGATCAAAAATCAGGTCCTTCCATCTATTAGGAGACTTCTCCCAAGTATGGAGGGGTTATGATTTGGAACAAAATTTTGATAAGGGGTATAGTGCATCCATAAAGAGTGCAGTCTAAGTCTAAGTCAATGCCTAAACCACTCAATGCCCTCCTGAATAAGGAATGCATGGTAGCATTTTCACTACCTATGGATTGTAACAGAGATTTATGACAATAAAACTTGCTTGCATGTACTTCATTTGGAAAAATATTGAATATAATGTTGCAATTGACACCTATCATATTCAAGTTTGTTTTGAGCCTTTGCATTCGTAAATTGTATGATTTTTCACTCCAAGCAATAGCTTAAAGATTTATGTTGATTTTTTTGGAAAGTGTAGGGCTTAATTTGAAATTTCTGAAAATGTAAGATTTTAAAATATAGTTTATCCAAATAATATTCTGTTGTGTTCAGTATTATGTTATACATAGAATACTCTGTAGTGCTGCCATCTTTAATCAATACTTTTTAAATGTAATCTAATAAAATAATATCATCCTTAAAAATTATATAGACTCCATACAGTAATTTTTTTAACTGTAAGATAAATTATATATATAATCATCATTAATTAGTTTTTCAGTGAATTGGTGCATCTCTTCTCTTATAAGGAAATATGAATTGCATTCAAGATATTAAACCATGAGCTATGTCATTCTACCTTAAAACTAATTGACAATAAAAAAGACACACTCAAATCTTTTATGCATTTGATATCATGTCCTATGAACCTATTTTTAGAGTAGTTGTTAGAAGTCAAATTATGGTCCCCCCAATCCCTCCCTCAAAATAATGCCCCCGCAACTCAAACCCATAACTTTAGGTCTGATACCACTTATCAAACCGTAAGCTATATCACATTCAAATATTTTATGACATTTAATATAATGTTTTGTGGACTAGTTTTTAGAGCAATTGTGGGGGGTGAAATTGTGCCCCCAACACAAGGCAAGCAAAAAGAAAAGGACTTTAAGGGAAGAAAGACCATCTACTGTGTGGACTTGTCGAACCGTAAGATATATCACATTCAAATATTTTATGACATTTAATATAATGTTTTGTGGACTAGTTTTTAGAGCAATTGTGGGGGGTGAAATTGTGCCCCCAACACAAGGCAAGCAAAAAGAAAAGGACTTTAAGGGAAGAAAGACCATCTACTGTGTGGATAAAAATTAAAAAGGATAAGCTAAGCAGTCATCATATTGGCATCTTCTGGAAGACAGTTGGAAATTTATGTACCTTCATGAAGCATATGCCATTGAAGCCTTACAAACTTCCAATTAGATAAAGTAATTTGGCAGGTGTCTATTTGCCACGTACGAGGTCATATGTCACTTTCATGGCTATCGGATAGTAAGCTCTTTTTCAAGATTGGTGGCTTCAAAGTTTGAAAACCAATTAGACATAGCTTGTTCTTGAATTTGGGTGACATGTGATGGGAGTGGGTCCATTATAAATTAAAAAAAAAAACTATATAGTTCTTTTTTTTTTCTTTTTCTTTTTTTTTTCCTTTTTTTTTTTCATTTTTTTGGATTTAATAGTGTACATAATAGACTTAATCAGCTATAAATTTGCACCCCCTCGACCATTCTTGAGCCAAAAAAGAACCCAAAAGGATCCCAACATGGCCGCCCAAAAACAATCATCATTCCTTTTATTGTCCCTCTTAATCATCTCTTTATGCAAATCCTCACAGGCTGCTGGGATTGCCATATATTGGGGCCAAAACTCCAATGAAGGCTCCTTGGCTGACACTTGTGCCACAGGGAACTACCAATATGTGAACATAGCTTTCTTATCCACATTCGGTAATGGCCAAACCGCAGTGCTAAACCTAGCTGGGCACTGTAACCCCAGTGCCAATACTTGTACCCGTTTAAGCTCTGAAATCAAAGCTTGCCAAGGGCGAGGCATCAAAGTCCTTCTTTCGATTGGAGGCGGTGCTGGAAGCTACTCTCTTTCTTCAGCTGATGATGCAAAGCAAGTTGCAAATTACCTTTGGAATACCTATCTAGGAGGTAAGTCCAATTCACGTCCACTGGGCGACGCAGTTTTGGATGGCATTGATTTTGACATCGAGTTGGGTTCAACCCAACACTACGATGAACTTGCTAGATCACTTAATGGATTTAGCCAACAAAAAAAGGTGTACTTAGCCGCAGCTCCACAATGTCCATCCCCAGATGCTCATCTAGATGCCGCCATCAAAACCGGTCTGTTTGATTATGTTTGGGTTCAATTCTACAACAACCCTGGATGTCAGTACTCAGGCAATGCAAACAACCTTTTGAATTCGTGGAAAACATGGACTGCTGTTCAAGCTAAGCAAGTGTTCTTGGGACTACCAGCCGCTACCGCGGCGGCTCCAAGTGGTGGATTTATCCCAGCTGATGTGCTCAAATCTCAGGTCCTTCCATCTATTAAGACTTCTCCCAAGTATGGAGGGGTTATGATTTGGAACAAAAATTTTGATAATGGGTATAGTGCATCCATAAAGAGCGCTGTCTAGGTCATTGCCTAACTTGCAAACAATATGGCATGCTGAATAAGCTACTCATCAATAGGTTCACTACCTATGAACTGTAACAAATATCTATGACAATAAAGCATGGTTGCATGTAATTCATAATTTTGATGCATATAGCAGACTGTAATGTGACATTTGATATCTATCATATTCAAGCATTAAATCAAAGTAAAAAGAAATAAAACAAGATAATCTATACTGAGTTGTAATGCTTTTGATTTAGGAAACTTTGAATGTTTGATGCACTGAATGAAGACAATATTAGGAATAATATTAATCCTTATGGTCGGAAATGAAAGATTCAGTAGATTCATTGTTTCTCTTCATAAGTTGGTTGTTACTATTTTTTATATAATCTCCGTATGGTGTACCAAACATGCGCTACAAAAACATTACAATTCAATGATATTATCTTATTCTTCTATGCAGAGTTGATCTTCCTCATCTATAATAATAATAATAATAATAACAACGAAAACACAACACGACGATAAACCAGTTGTCGAACTAATTCAACAACTAGCTCAAGTGGAAGTTGAATTATTCTCATAGGATTCAGGAGCTAAGCCACTTCTCTATTAATCTAATATCAAATACCATTTAAATATATATATATATATATATATATATGTTGGGTGTACTGCACCATGAGTCCAGCCCACATAATAGACATGCTCATGGTTCTTAACTTTTCTTCATTATGTACAAAGTCAGCATGGGTTGGTTGGCTTAGGCGTGTCCAACACACTGAAGGAAGAAAGAAAAGAAAGAAGTAAAGGGCAAGGTCATTCGGCTAAGGGAGAGTTGAAGAAAAGAAATTGGTTAAAGCAAAGTCAAGATAAGTTGGCTTGCATTTATTGTGACTTGATGTGAAGAGTGTGAAAGGGAGAAAAGAAGGAAAAGATGAAGCACTACAAAAAAAAAGGTCATGTAGCCACGTTTTTAAAACGCGGCTATAGATTAGAAAAACGTGGCTATAGGACGATTTGGCCTATAGCTACGTTTTTTTAGGCCACGTTTTCAAATGTGGCCTAAACCTCATGACTATAGGCCTAAGGAGGTCTATGGCCGCGCTTTTCAAACGCGGCCTAAAACCAGGACTTATGGCCGTGTTTAAAACATGGCCTATACCTATAACCGCGTTTAAAACGTGGTTATAGGATCGGACCAATGGCTGCGTTTGTGCAAAGGGAAAAAAGAAGTGAAGTCCCAGAGTGTGGTGAGGACTTGGTGCAATCTTGAAGAACTGCGTGAGTGAGAGGAAGCAAAAGAGAAGAGAAAAATAGAGAGAGTAAGAGAAAATACACATTGAGAAAGAGAGCAGTGAGTGAAAAGAAAAATAGAGTTTTTTTTACTCAAGTTGTATCTCTAAGTGTTGTAATCTCTATTTAATATAGTGAAATTATTCGAAATTTGTCCTGTGGTTTTTCCCTTCAAGGATAAAGGGTTTCTACGTAAATTTTTGAGTTCTTATGTGGTTGTGCTTCCGCTGTGCTTGCTGAAATTTATTCACAGTTATATATATAGAATTTTTCCCAACAATATAAATATATATATATATATATATTTGAAGTCGGTTTTAATTTTTAAATGAGGCGGATCTTATCACCCGCAAAGCTTCTCATCTCCTTACTCCTAAACTCCTCACTTGGCCATTGTTTATTTATTTTTATTATTTTATGAAAAGACTGTAACTTTATTAAGAAAAAGATAAATTTAGTACATCTTGAGTCAAAACAGACTCAATAAAAGCTTAATTTTCTTTTATCCAAGTTACATAATTTTCAATACTCTTGACATGCTAAGCCAAGATGTAAACTAGTCGGTTCCCTGAACATGTGAGATCTGTGAAGTCTTGAATGCTTGTAACTTCTAACAAATGCTTGCGATGATGTTTAGACAGACACTCAAGGACTACTAACACCAAACACGGCGTCTACAATCAGTTTTGAATCACATTCAAAATGAACATCCCTTATACCAACGTCCCAAGCGAAGTCCACGGCTTCCTCCAAAGCTTTGGCTTTGGCTTCTAATGGACCCGAAGGGCAGTACACCTTTTAGTCAGAAGTATTATATTTGGGCCTAAATTAAAATTATATTATTCCTATTTATATTGCCTCCCATGCTTTTGATGTATTATGTGTAAATATAAGGAAGAAGTCAACGGATCCACTATGAACCTCATGCGGACTATTTTTAAGTTCCGTACCTCCTTAATTATGTCACTCATATTATATTTAGTGTTATATCAATGCTGATATTTGAAATTGTAAGGATGAATTTATTTAACCATGTGTTGGCTTTATTCCATGACAAATTTGCTTGTAATACAGCACTTAGAAACCATGTATTTAGATGGGAATCATGTAAGGGTAATGTGTGAGAGAGTGTGAAGAAATGCTCAAGACAGTGCAGTGAAGCAGGGACTCGCGGCTGGATCTCGCGGGAGGCTCGCGGCTTGCAAGCCGCCAAAAGTTGCACACGCGCAGAGCATGCAGGGGAGCTGAACAGTCATGCCAGCTGGAGCACTACAGGACAAAAATCCAGACTGGCCCTTTAGTTAGCTCGCGGCTTGAACTCGCGACTCAGTCAAGTTGCCAGCCAGCCCTATTTTGGAAAAACTGACTCTTTGCATTCCCTTCTCACACCAGTATAAATACCCCTCATTCCCACAAAATATGAGTGGCTATTCAGAAAGAAAAAAACCCTAAGAGAGGTTTCTTCAAAACACCCACCCAATTAGAGAGAGCTACTCATTCTTAGAGAGAAATATTTGTAGTCTCTTCTCATTCCCTCTCTCATTGTCATACCTATTGAGAGGAGATTTCTATCAAAACACTACCCACACCCATTTAGAGTGTTAAGTGTTTTTGGAGCTTTGGGAAGCATTGGAAGATGCCAAGGATGGCGGATGCTATGGATTATAGCGGAATCCGGTAAGTTAGAAAAGAAAAAGGTTCGGCGCAACCTTGTTGGAGCAAGAAGCTTGGAGGGCTTAGGTACATCGGGTAGATTAGGCTTGGAGGGTCTATTGTTGTTCATGTATACCAACTACATTTTCTAGTGGATTATTAACCGCTTGGAGGGCGGCGGAGAGGTTTTACGCCGAGAGCTTCGATTTCTTCTTCGATAACACATCGTGTGTTGTTCTTGTGTTTGCATCTCTCTTCCCTTTATCTTTGCCTTTTATTTTCTGCTGTGGATGTGATTTTAATTGGCATAGATTGTTTACCAATTCTGTTTTATAGTTTTTGTTCATTTTCCGCACACTAGTTATTTGTCATAAAGTTTGAATTGGTTAATTTGTAAATTGGGGGTCTAAACGTTCGAGGATGTTTTTACACTATTTGAACTTTCAGAAATGATAGTTTAGTAGTAATGACATTTTTTTTTTTTTTTGATATCTCATATTTTTTATTCTAACTTCATAATTCCCTTCTCATTATCTTTTTTTTTTTTTAAATTAAAGTTAAGAGTCTCTTTATATTTCAATTGTTACCATAAGCGTAAAAGGGAGAGAATTTGACTTGTATAAAAAATTAGAATCTACTTAAATTACAACCTCTTGAATCATGACAATCCTTCATTCTCCTGTATTTAACTGTAAACTTTTGTGTGATGCGATGAACATGATGAATCTCGTAATGTATAATCAAATGACACTTAACACTTATACTATTTCGTATGTAATTAATAAAGCTACCCATCTCAGGAAAAAAGAAAAAAAGTTTAAGTCTATCTCTACTCTCTAGTGGCAGAAAGTTGGCCATCTTTAATTGTGAGCTAGCATTTGGAATTTATGCTACTTCAAAAAGCATATGCCATTGAAGCACAAACGTCCAATTAAATGTTTGATGAATAGGAAATTCCTGTTTCCCTAAAAATTTGTACAAAATATCTATGCATTATACACCAGGTTTGGCTTAGCCTAAGCTAAGGAAACACACAATTGAATCCCAGGAAAAAATATGTTACAACTTACAAGTTACGACAGTCATTATACTTATTCGATTTTTCCACACAAAAATATTGTCTTATACACGGAAAGACACGTTATAATTTTTCTTCCTTTGTCTTTGCTTTGGAGCCCCACATGAACGGGACAAGTTGTCTTCTAATGCCATGTTCATTTATAATAGACGACAAGGTGATGGTATTTATTCAGTGTAAGACCCGTTACTCCTATGTAAGAAGAAAAGCAGGCATTAATTTATTGTGCTTTGAGAGAGAATTGAATAATTACACGAAAATTACAGACATGATAATGACAACTCGGAAACAAGAATACAAAAATATGTTAGAGCTGTCAATAAGAAAAAATGGTTGTAGTTTGTATTGACTTATTTCCTCATTCTTAAAGAGAAAAAAATTGCCTCTATTTCCTCTTCTTCTTTTTTTTTTTTTTTTTTAATGAGAGCCAATAAAACTACAAAAAGATCTGTAAGATTTATCTATAAATTTTTTTTTTAAAAAAAATTTATACTACCATGCTATAATTCCCTTGTGACTTTGGAGACCGACATGCACCTGTATCTTTCAGTGCCACCTTCACCTATATTGGCCCAAAAGACGGGGTTAAATACCCAGATGCTGCCAAATCTTCCTATCCCTTGGACCTAGGCAAAACAAGGAAATGTCTACTTATCTGCGGTTCCACAAGACCCAATTCCTAATGAGAATCTAGATTTGTTCTATCGAAAATGGCCACTTTGATTATTTTAGTTTCAAATTTCAATTCTACAACAACCTAAAAGTGTCATTATACGAACAATGCTGCAAATCTTTCAAGCACTTGGAACCAATTATATTCAATCCAAGCAGCTATATCTTTTTTGGGATTCCTGCAGATCTTGAGTTGGATATATTTCGCCTGATCAATTTACTAAAGTCTCAGATTCGTCCATGTACATAAGATGGGGAGGAATCATGCTATTGAAAATGAAAAAAAAATTAGTTTGACAAAGTGTACAGTACTTCAACGCTATCAGGGACAGTATCTGTAATTTATTAGTGCCATATTACCATAATTACCTTCATGTTATGTCACGTTCATTTTTGTATATATAATTCGATAATTATAAGTTAAAACCTGAGAGGGATTCAAACTCTGGTTCTCTTAACATGACCAAATTATGCCATTAAGATATAAGATTTTTAAATATTTTACATTTCCTTTTCATAATCTATTATGATTACATGTTTGCATGTACTTTAAAAAAAATACTAAACTGTTTCTTTTTCAGCAGTCTAATGAATAAATTATTCTGGCCCCCTAAAAAATAAGTCCATAATTTTGAATGGAATTATTCAAAAATCTGACCAGCAACCACCACTTGATAACTTTGTAAATCCTATATACATACAGCTGTTAAAATTTCTGTATTTCATTCACTTTTTATGGCGCTGTGGGTTTTTTCTTTTCTTCATCATTGGCCTACTTGAAAATTGGTGATTGAGGTGTTATTGTAAGGCCCTCTTAAAATTCATGATGGACAAGGAACTAAACAAGAACGAAGGGAATCCCAAAGCGTGGGTTGAAGAGTGAAAAAGCGTGGGTTGTTTCGTCATTTTGGCTCTGCATCCTTGTGTTATATATAGAAATACTCTGAAGTGCTGCCATCTTTAATCAAAACTTTTTAAATGTAACGTAATAAAATAATATCATCCTTAAAATTTATATAGACTCCATACAGTAATTTTTTTTATTTAAATGTAAGATAAATTATATATATATATATATATATAGTAAGATAAACTAAATAATTATCATTAATTGGTTTTTGCAGTGAATTGGTTCATCTCTTCCCTTATAAGGAAATATGAATTGCATTCAGGCTGTGAGTTATGTTATTCTAACTTAAAACTAATTGGTAATGAAAAAGACACATTTAAATTTTTTATGCATTTGATATTGTGCCTCACGAGCCTGTTTTTAGAGTGATTATTAGAAGTCGAATTGTGATCCCCCCAATTCCTCTCTCAAAATAACGCTCCCGCAACTCAAACTCATAACCTTGACTCTGATACCACTTGTCAAACCATGAGTTATATCACACTTAAATCTTTTATGACATTTGATATACTAATATTTTGTAGACTTGTTTTTAGCATAGTTGTAGAGGGAGTGAAATTATAGTACCCAACACAAGTCAAGCAAAAAGAAGAGGACTTTAAGGGAAGAAAGACCACCATCCATTGTGTGGATAAAAATTAAAAAGGATAAGCTAAACAAAAAAAAGATAAGCTAAAGCAGTCATCATATTGGCATCTTCTGGAAGACAATTCGAAATTTATGTCCCTTCATGAAGCATATGCCATTGAAGCTTTACAAACTGCCAATTAGATAAAGTAATTAGGCAGGTGTCTATTTGCCACGTACGAGGTCATGTTTCACTTTCATGGCTATCAGATAGTAAGCTCTTTTTCAAGATTGGTGGCTTCAAAGTTCGATCGAAAACCAATTAGACATAGCTTGTTCTTGAATTTGGTGACAATATGTGATGGGAGTTGGTCCATTATAAATAAAAATGCACCTGTACTGTAGCCTATAACCATTTTTCGAGCAAAACTTAGGTACAGTACTTATATACTGTTTCTTAGATTCCCCTTTTAAGATTTTACCATGTGAATTTTTTCTCATGGAAAGGAAATGTATTTTTTAGTTAAGTAACCACATGACTGAATCTTAAGAGGGGAACTTAAGAAACAGCACATAAGGTACTGTACCTAAATTTTGTCATTTTCTTTAAAAGTAACATTTGCAATGTAAATTCTTATCCTTAAAAAAAATAAAATAAATAAAAATAAATAAATAAATCCTTAAATCATTGAGATTATACAAACATGTCATACAAACATAATATTACTTTAAAGCAGAGGCTACACTAGATAGAACATGAGAGAAATCATGAACTCTCTTGCTATTCCAACCTTTACCCATCCTTTATAAGCCTCATTTAGTCATTTCCCACAAAATTAACCCCTAAATCACATCTGAAAGTTGAGAGAAACCCAATGAACTTTGATAGCCAAACACCTATTTATCAATTCTCTCTACTTTCTCAACTCTCACTGTAACCAAATCCTTAAGAGGTGATCATTTCCATCACACTCATCAATACTGTTGCGCTGTGAGCTGTGCCATTTTACCTCAAAACCAATTGGGGATAAGGAAGACACTCAAATCATTTATGGCATTTAACATCACGTTACGTAGGCCTGTTTTTAGAGTGGTTGTAGGGAGTCAAATTGTAGTCCCCCCAACAATCCCTCCCTCACAATGACACTCCCATGATTTGAACCCATGACCTTGGCTCTGATACCATTTATCGAACCGTGAGCTGTGCCATTCTATCTCAAAACCAATTGATGATGAGGAAAACACACTCAAATCTTTTATGGAATTCAACATCATGATGTGCGACCTGTTTTTAGAATGGTTGTAAGGGATCAAATTGTGGTCCCCTAACAAAAACCATTCAATGTTGATATATGAGAGTTGATTGGAGCTGTCGGTATAATTGGAACACACCCATTTTTATCATTATTATTATTATTATTATTATTATTATTATTATTTTAAGACTTCAAAATTTTAAGTCTTAAATCGTCAACCTAAATACAAATGGACCTACACAAAAAAGGTATTTTATTTTTAATAAAGAAAGTTAATTCCACACCGTACCAGCCGGTTCAGCATCTTTCTCTCTTTCAGATTTACATTCTCTTTCCTCTTTCTTGGTTGCGTACAACTTAAGTCGAATAGCTTGAATTTCAGCTTCTTTAAATGCCCAATAAATTTGAGAGCTTACAAAAGTTATGTTTAAAGTCAAAAGAAACTTTCATATGTCAGATTTTTTTTTCATTCTTTTATTATTTTCTAGCCCCTAAAAACTGTCAAAAGTCCTCTTAAATGTCAGTTATTCCACTTTTTTTTTTTTTTTGATGAATTTTTAAGCCCTCATTTAGTTCACGTGTGAAAGGTAAGCTTAGTATCTTAAATTTAAATTAATTTTTAATTCTTTTCATAGATATAGATGTTTAGCCTTGGGCTTGGGTCGGGTTTAAGATTACAAATTAGTCTAATCTATGAATTTATATATATGGACTTTGAACACTATTTAATTATATATATATATATATATATTTAGCGGTAATTTCAAAACGGTACATCGGTATTAACTGCTATTGAAATATATATCGTTCTTTTGGCCAAACCAAAACGGCTTCTGGTACGAAATTGACTCCCTTAATTTTAATGATAAATACAAGCAAATTTTGACATGGAATATGGCAACACAAAATAAAACATAACACTTATAACCATTTACTTCACATGACCTTATTTTAAATTTAAAATATATATATATATATTATAGTTTTTTTAATATAATTATAGGTAGAAGATTTGAACTTTGAATGTTTTCATTGAAGACACCATAATATGATGGTTGAACAATTGAAGTGAAAGACTCTTGGCAATCAATTTTATAATTTTTTTTTTTTTCATTTTTTGGATTTAATAGTGTACATAATAGACTCCACTCAAACAGCTATAAATTTGCACCCCCTCAACCATTCTTGAGCCAAAAAAGAACCCAAAAGGATCCCAACATGGCCGCCCATAAACAATCATCATTCCTTTTATTGTCCCTCTTAATCATCTCTTTATGCAAATCCTCACAGGCTGCTGGGATTGCCATATATTGGGGTCAAAACTCCAATGAAGGCTCCTTGGCTGAAACTTGTGCCACAGGGAACTACCAATATGTGAACATAGCTTTCCTATCCACATTCGGTAATGGCCAAACCGCAGTGCTAAACCTAGCTGGGCACTGTAACCCCAGTGCCAATACTTGTACCCGTTTAAGCTCTGAAATCAAAGCTTGCCAAGGGCGAGGCATCAAAGGTCCTTCTTTCAATTGGAGGCGGTGCTGGAAGCTACTCTCTTTCTTCAGCTGATGATGCAAAGCAAGTTGCAAATTACCTTTGGAATACCTATCTAGGAGGTAAGTCCAATTCACGTCCACTGGGCGACGCAGTTTTGGATGGCATTGATTTTGACATCGAGTTGGGTTCAACCCAACACTACGATGAGCTTGCTAGATCACTTAATGCATTTAGCCAACAAAAAAAGGTGTACTTAGCCGCAGCTCCACAATGTCCGTCCCCAGATGCTCATCTAGATGCCGCCATCAAAACCGGTCTGTTTGATTATGTTTGGGTTCAATTCTACAACAACCCTGGATGTCAGTACTCAGGCAATGCAAACAACCTTTGAATTCGTGGAAAACATGGACTGCTGTTCAAGCTAAGCAAGTGTTCTTGGGACTACCAGCGGCTACCGCGGCGGCTCCAAGTGGTGGATTTATCCCAGCTGATGTGCTCAAATCTCAGGTCCTTCCATCTATTAAGACTTCTCCCAAGTACGGAGGGGTTATGGTTTGGAACAAAAATTTTGATAATGGGTATAGTGCATCCATAAAGAGCGCTGTCTAGGTCATTGCCTAAACTTGCAAACAATATGGCATGCTGAACAAGCTACTCATCAATAGGTTCAATACCTATGAACTGTAACAAATATCTATGACAATAAAGCATGGTTGCATGTACTTCATAATTTTGGTGCATATAGCAGAAAATAATGTGACATTTGATATCTATCATATTTAAGCATTAAATCCAAGTAAAAAAAAATTGTAGGGTCACGTTTTTCAGGCCAAGCCCAATATGCATGGGACCTTAAACCAATGAACCCGATACAATGAATTTGTAGAGAGTTGGCCAAAGAGTTAGGCTTTAGAGTATGGACAGCGGTCGTCATGGCGTTCTTTACGTTACATTAAGACGGGCTGGGTTCATCTGAGAGGACTGATCCTCGGCCCAGCCTGGGGAGCCCTTTTTTTGGGGCCTCTGGTGTGTTGAGGGGTCTTCGCCCCGCCCTCTTTGTCTCTCTTTACTCCCTTTTTATAGTAGTTTTCTTCCTCCTTAATGGGGTCCCTAGAGTAGGTACTTGTCCCATCAGCCCTTCCTTCCAGTTGTTGGGAGTGGTTGTAAGGATAGAGAAGTATGGCTGTGTTAGGCACAAGATACTGAATGCAATAATGGCAGTCTTTCCTTTAGACACTTTCGTTTTCCTTTTCTACTTTAGTATTTTTCCTACTCCGTGGGATGATAGGGAGTGTCACTACCAGTGGCAGGTTGCCTCCTTCATCTTCGGCTACACCGTGCCAAGGAGGATTCTCCCCATGACCGAGAAGGGGTTTTCCTCCCCGCAACCGAGGAGGGATTTTTCCCTTGGGCTGGGCCTTTGGCCCAATGTAGACATCGACATGGGCCTACTGGTCTTTTACCCCCCACAGAAATAAAACAAAATAATCTTTACTAAGTTGTAATGCTTTTGATTTAGGAAAATGAATGTTTGATGCACAGAATAAAGACAATATTACGAATAATATTAATCCTTATGACCGAAAATAAAAGATTTAGTAGATTCATTGTTTCTATTCATAAGTTGGTTGTTACTATTTTTTATATAATCTATGTATGGTGTACCAATCATGCGCTACATCAAAAACATTACAATTCAGTGATATGTTATCCTATTCTCAATGATATCATCTTATTCTTCTATGCAGAGTTGACCTTCCTCACCTATAATAAATAATAATAATAATAATAACAACTACAACGAAAACACAACACAACGATAAACCAGTTGTCGAACTAATTCAACAACTAGCTCAAGTGGAAGTTGAATTATTCCCATAGGATTCAGGAGCTAAGCCACTTCTCTGTTAATCTAATATCAAATACCATTTTTTTTTTAAAAAAAAATTGACGACGGTTTTAATTTTTAAATGAGGCGGGTCTTATATATCACCCGCAAAGCAATTCATCTCCCTAGTCCCTACTCCTAAACTCCTCACTTGGCCATTGTTTATTTATTTTTTATTTTTGATGAAAAGACTACAACTTTATTAAAAAGAAAATGAATTCATTACATCTTGAGCCAAAATGGACTCAATAAAAGCTAGATTTTCTTCTATCAAAGTAACATAATTCTCAATACTCTTGGCATGCTAAGCCAAAACGTGAGCCGACCGATTCTCTGTTTGCTTAACATGTGAGATCTGTGAAATTCAGAATGCTTGTAACTTCTGATAAATACTTGCGATGATGTCATAGATGAACACTTGGACTGCTAACACCGAGCACGGCGTCTACAATCAATTTTGAATCACATTCAAAATGAACATCCCTTATACCAATGTCTCAAGCAAAGTCCACAGCCTCCTCCAAAGCTTTGGCTTCGGCTTCTAAATGGACCCAAAGGGCAGTACACCTTCTAGTTAGTAGTATTATATTTGGGCCTAAATTAAAATTATATTATTCCTATTTATATTGCCTCCCAGACTTTTGATGTACTATGTGTATATATGGTCTAGGAAGAAGTCAACGGATCCACTACCAACCTCCTGCGAACTATTTTTTAGTTCTGGACCTCCTTAATTATGTCACTCATATTATATTTAGTGTCGTATCAATGTTAATATTTGAAGTGATAATTTAGTGGTAATAACATTTTTTATGATATCTCATATTTTTTATTCATAATCTTTTTATAAAAAAAATTAAAATTAAAAGTTTCTTCATAATTCAATTATTACAAAAAGCGTAAAAGGGGGAGAATTTGACTCGTATAAAAAATTAGAATCTACGTAAATTACTAGCTCATGTGTCTTGACAATCCTTCATTCTTCTATATATATAACTGTAAACTTTTGTTTGATGTGATGAACATAATGAATCTCGTTATGCATAATCAAATGACACTTACACTATTTAGTATGTAATTAATAAAGCTTCCCATTTCAGGAAAAAAGAAAGAAAGTAAAGTCTATCTCTACTCTCTAGTGGCAGAAAGTTGGCCATCTTTAATTGTGAGCTAGCATTTGGAATTTATGCTACTTCAAAAAGCATATGCCATTGAAGCACAAACGTTCAATTAAATGTTAATTTGATGAATAGGAAATGTCTGTTTACCTAAAAATTTGTACAAAATATTTACGCTGCATTATACACCAGGTTTGGCTTAGCCTAAGCTAAGGGACACACAATTTTACACAATTGAATCCCAGCAAAAATATGTCACAACTTACAACAGTCATTATACTTTTTCGATTTTTCCACCCAAAATTATTGTCCTACACGTAAAGACACGTTATAATCTTTCTTCCTTTGTCTGTGCTTTGGAGTCCCACATGAACGGGACAAGTTGTCTTCTAATGCCATGTTCATTTATAACAGACGACAAGGTGATGGTATTTATTCAATGTAAGACCCATTATTATATGTAAGAAAGAAGACCAGCACGCATTTAATGTGCTCAGAGACAGAATTGAATAATTACACGAAAATTACAGACATGATAATGACAACCCAGAAACAAGCATAAAAAAATATGTTAGAGCTGTCAATTTGATAATTTTTTTTTTACATACCAATAAAAAAAATGGTTGTATAGCTATGTGTATTTGTCTATACTTATTTCCACTTGGAACCAATTATATTCAATCCAAGCAGCTATCTTTTTTGGGATTCCTGCAGATCTTGAGTTGGATATATTTCGCCAGATCAATTCACTAAAGACTAGATTCGTCCATGTGCATAAGATGGGGTGGAATCATGCTATTGAAAATGAAAAAAAAATTAGTTTGACAAAGTGTACGGTACTTCAACGCTATCAGGGACATTATCTTTAATTTATTAGTGCTATATTACCATAATTACCTTCGTGTTATGTCACGTTCATTTTTGTATATATAATTCGAAAATTATAAGTTAAAACTTGAGAGGGATTCAAACTCTGGTTATCTTAATAGGAGCAAATTATGCCATTAAGATATAAGATTTTTAAATATTTTATATTTCTTTTTGATAATCTAATATGAACAAAGTTTAGATACAAAATAGGTTTTAACCTTAAATTATAACCTTATTCAATATATTTTTATTAGAAGTGAATTTTAATAAGTCCACAATTAGATTATATCTTCTTCTTATATCCTCCATACTTGCAAAATTTCTAGAAAATTAAAGAACAATAGCTATGTTATCAATAAGTTATTTAAATTGTAAATTTTTGTAGTTTAAAATTATCCACAAAATATAAAGTTATAAATTATATAGTAAATAATATCCGACTGACACAAAATTTGACATGTGTATTAAGAGTGTAAAGAACATGCAATTCAATGGTTAGATTTTCAAAATATTTAGTAATGTTTATTTTATTGAGTAAAGTTGTAGTCTAAGGCTACAACCAATTTTGTCTGGTAAATTTTGTTCATATAATTATATGATTGCATGTACTTTAAAAAAAATACTAAACTATTTCTTTCTCAGCTGTCTAATGAATAAATTATTCTGGCCCCCTAAAAAATAAATCCATCATTTTGAATGGAATTGTTCAAAAATCTGACCAGCAACCACCACTTGATAACTTTGTAAATCCTACATATATATATATATATATATATATACAGTAGTCAAAATTTCTGTATTTCATTCACTTTTTATGGCGCTGTGGGTTTTTTCTTTTCTTCATCATTAGCCCACTTGAAAATTGGTGATTGAGGTGTTATTGTAAGGCCCTCTTAAAATTCATGATGGACAAGGAACTAAACAAGAACGAGGGGAATCCATAGAAGTCCTTCATTTGTTGTTTATCAGGTTGGGTTGCGAGTTGCTGTGAACCCAATCCGACCTAACCCAACCCAAAATCACACTTACAAAGAAGATAGGGAGGGTGTCACTTAAAGATGAAGAATCATTTCTGGTACACAAAATGGCCCATGTCTCAGCCTAATACCCGATTAGACTAGGCATACTCAATGCTATATTAACCCCTAGGCCCAAAAGAGACCAGGAACCAAAGCTTGCGCAAGTAAGCGTGCTTAATTGACGGGTCCATAAGTGAATTGAGTTGTTTAAGAATAACTCGACTTTGATTAAGATAAAGCTTGTTTATATTTACCTGTCTAGCAAGCAACTCAATATCAAGTCCAGGTTTAGACTCAACTCATCTATTAAACAAGTCAAACCTAAACATAATAATATATTTATAAAAAAATTTGTTAACATGTAGGCTCAATTTAACTAATAATGTTATATTTTAATATGTATATTTATCTTCCCTTTCAAAAAAAAAATGTATATTTATCTAAAAATATAGTTATATTTTAATTGAATTATTCCGGCCTCACATTGGGTAATATCATGTTAGGTCAAAATTGTAGATAAATTTAGTACAAGATAACATATCCAAGAAAGCAAATTGATAAGGATGAAATAATTCGGTTGATTGTGATGAGGTTTTGGGTTTTTTTTTTTTTTTTTTGGAAGGCTGATGAGGTTTTGGGGTTGTGTACCGAGATATGCATTATTAGTTTAACCTAAGCTTGATTGAAGGAGCCTCCCCACGAATTATGGCGCAAAAATTGAAACTACATGCCTTGTGCACGAACTTAATTTTTATTTATACATTTATTTAAGTATTCAACAAAGAATGATAATAGAACTCATCAAAAAAAAAAAAAAAAAGAATGATAATAGAATAAAGGACCACAACTACGTTACATATAATGCAACAAAAGGAAAAAAGAGAAGTATCTATCGAATACAAATGGATGGCATGATCAAAGATAATTTTGGGTCCTTTTAAAAAAATATTGAGAAAGCGCTTGAAAATAATTTTTTTAAAGAGATTTAAAAAAAATAAAAAGACTAACTCTTGATTGGATCTTACAAATATAAATGTTTGTGGGGTATGAGGAAGGGGGGGACAGAGGCCGAGGTTCAAGTGTCTATAAATGAGTTTCACAAACATACACTTAGTGTAAGTTTGGATCCACGTTACTTTTGCGTTTTGCGTTTTGCTTCTTTTTTTTTTTTTTTTTTTTTTTTTTTTTTTTCTTTTCTTTTCTTTTCTTTTCTTTTCTTTTCTACACGCGTTTCAGACTTTCAGGGGACAAGCGAACAGTAGAGTACTGTTTGGCCCTTTTTTTTGACTTTTCTGTCAATCAGTGGATCCGTGCACTGTTCATGGACCCACAAATTTCATTTTTTATCAATTTTTTCATTAAAAATGGGTCCCACAGCACTATTCACACATTTAAAAATTATTTTGCTACAGTGTTTTCAGTTTCAGCAAAATAAGTTCTATCCAAACAGACCCTTAGATTAAATTATAATAGAATTCTATATCAGACAAACAAAAAAAAAAAAAAGCTTATACATGTTGTGTCCTTTTGTAGGGTCAATGCAATGGTGGATCTTGACCCTTTTTTTTTTTTTTTTGGATAATTCAATAGTAAAAAGAAAAGATATTTGAACCCTAAGCATCATGTTGAATATGTCTGAACGTGCCAACAAACTTATAAAGCTCTTGTCTCGAACTAATGCTATGTAATAACGTAGCAATCAATAAATTTTAATTAACTAGAACTATATATAATTCAAGCTGCGGCATTAATATCCTTTTTTTATTCTTAAATAATTATCCATGATTTAAGTCTAAAAGCCCAAAGTTTATGCCTTCAAAAAATTAAGAAATTACCACTACACTTCCTTGGCGTGATTGTCACTCCATAAATATAAATACTTGTTGGGTACTAGGGGGGGAAGACAAAGGTCGGAGTTCAAGTCTCCAAAAATGAGTTTCACACATATTCACTTAGATTTAACTAAAGTAGAGTTCTATATCAGTCAAAAAAAATTTCTTATACATGTGTCCTTTTGTAGGGTCAATGCAGTGGTGGATCCTAGACCATTTATTTATTTGTTTTTTATTTATTCATTTATTTTTTATAATTCAATAGTTAAGAGAGAAGATTTGATCCCTAAGCATGTTGAAAACGTCATAAGTTGTCAAGAAACCTACAAAGCACTTGTAGAGATATGCATTATTAGTTTAACCTAAGCTTGATCGAAGAAGCCTCCCCATGAATTATGGCGCAAAAATGGATCCTGGACCTTTTTTTTTTTTTTTTTTTGATAATTCAATAGTTAGGAGAGGAGATTTGATCCCTAAGCATCATGTTGAAAATGTAGAAGGTGCCAACAAACCAACAAAGCTCTTGTCCCAAACCAATATTATGTAATAATTTAGTGATAAGGAAATTTTAATAAACTAATTGCTAATCCGTGTGATGTACGGAAAACTTTTAGATCAAATATTAAAATGTTCTAGTTTAAATATTGTTCTAATTTCAACTATTTGAAAGCTGAATAGTTATGTTTGGGTTTTTTGGGTAGATAAGAGATTGGATTGGAGTGAGAGAGAAGGAAGGTGGCAATTGACACTTAAGGTTTTCACCGTGTGTTGAGTTTTCAAAACTTTGGACTCAAGTTCTTCAAAATAAATAGTAAAGATGGTTTTACAAATATAAAATCAAAATTTTTGTTTTTTTTATTTAAATAATGCTGAAAATTTGAGTGAGTATTAAGGGTTTCAACCTTGGTAGGAGTTTATATTTGTTGAAAATTTTGTTATAGAATTTTAGTTGAAGTAGAATTTTCAAGCTCTTAAAACATATATCTAATAGAGTTTTACTTAAAATAAAGAGAAATAATAAATATATAAGATATAAAACTTAAAATAAAATAAAAAGAAAAATCTAAAATAAAAAGAAAAAGAAAAAGAAAATAGTAATGACGTGGAAAATTGTAGTAGTTTCAGAGGTTTTGGTTATATATATATATATATATATTAGAACTATATATAATTCAGGCTGAGGAAATAATATACTCTTAATTTCCTAATAATTATCCATGATTTAAGTCTAAAAGCCCAAAATTTATGCTTTCAAAAAAATTGAGAAATTTTTAATACGCTCCCTTGATGTAATGATCACTCCACAAGTATAAATGTTTTTGAAATGTAAGGGAAGGGGATAAAGGTCAGGGTTCAAGTTTCTAGAAATGAACTTCACAAGTATAAACTTAAATTAAACTAGAACAGATTAAAATATCAAGAAAAAAAATTGCTTATACATGTGTCCTTTTGTAGGTTCTATGTAACGATGAATCCTAGATCATTTATTTATTTGTTTTAATTATTTGATAATTCAATAGTTAAAAGAGAAAATATTTGAACCCTAAGCTTTATGTTGAAAACGTCAGAAGGTATCAACAAAGCTACAACTTTTAACTGAGACAGTATACAACCCTATTTGACTAAGTTTTGTATTAAAACTGAAACGATTGGTCAAGTTTCCAAACTTAACTCTGAAATTTGAATTCTATAAAAGAAGCCTCTTATTGTCTTAAGAAAGCACATGAGACGCAAGATTTTAGATTGAGACAAGCGAAAATGGCTAGAAATCTTCAACTTACACCTTTAGTCTTTTCCCTCTTATTCCTTATGACCCTAATCAAAACCTCTCAAGCTGGTAGCATCGCCACCTACTGGGGTCTAAATGTCAGTGAGGGAAACCTATCAACTACCTGTGGCACTGGAATATATGCCTATGTAAACTTAGCCTTCCTAAACGTATTTGGCAATGGCCAAACCCCAGAAATCAACCTTAATGGTCATTGCAACCCAGCATCCAATGGGTGCACCTTTCTTAGTGAAGATATAAAGTTTTGCCAAAAATTTGGACTTAAGGTCATGCTCTCAATTGGAGGTGGAGTTGGAAAGTACTTTCTAGCTTCTCCCAATGACGCAGAAAATGTAGCAACATATTTATGGAACAATTTCTTGGGTGGCAACTCCTCTTCGCGTCCATTTGAGGATGCCATATTGGATGGCATAAACTTTGACATTCAGCGTGGTTCAACACAATATTGGCAAGACCTAGCAAAGAACTTAAAGAATCATTCCAATGTGTACTTATCCGCATCTCCACAATGTCCATTTCCTGATAACTTTCTTGGTACTGCACTTAACACAAATCTTTTTGACTATCTTTGGGTTCAATTCTATAACAATCCTCAATGCCAATATGATTTCAGTAACAGTAACACCACTAATCTTATAAGTTCATGGAACCAATGGAGTAGCTCATTAAAGGTGGAGAAATTATTTTTAGGCATACCTGCGGCTCCTCAGGCTGCTGTAAGTGGATATGTTCCATCTCAAGTGTTGAATGCTGAAATTCTTCCTTTCTTTAGGAAGTCACCAAATTATGGAGGTGTGATGCTTTGGAATAGGTATTATGATGAGTTAACTCGATTTTTTGCCTCCATTCTTGAAAGTGTATGATGAATTATGCTTTGGTTAGTTTGAGAATGATAATAAATTGGGTATCTTTATTACCAATTTAAGATTATGTACAATTGGTTATTACCCTCCAAAGAGAGAATAAATCACTATAATGATGATTGTGTTCTTATTTTTTTTCTTTTTCTTATTTTTATTATTTTTTTGTGTTTTGGCCCAAAGTCAAAGTAATTTTTTGCATGCACGTGGATGGAAACAAAGATAAAGTCCAGGGACAATATTATTTTTATTTAAAGTGATGGTTGTAGTTCCTTCATCAATTAAGAGGAGTGTCTGAGGGTACTCAGACAATAGTGAATATTCTTTTCATTTTATTTGTTTGACATTATAGATGTGGATGTGGTCGAATAGCCATGGAGGGGAAAATAAATTGGAAATTTTAAGCTAGTAAGGAATAATTATTTGGAATGATTCGATCTATATGTAGATTTGAATGTTGAGCTTGACTTTCTTGGCTTGGAATATTTTTTCAGTCACGGTGTTGTGATTTCATGTATGCCTTTTTTTTTTCTTTTTTTCTTTTGGAAAACAAGCACAAAGTACGGATGTGGTTGGATATTTCCTTCAATTTGATACGTGCCCATCTGAAAACTTGGAACATTGTTAAGATCATAGTGGATATTGGATACTATATAGTACGTAGATGGAAATGGTGAATATTCTCTATTGTTTTTTTTTTCCCCACAAAATAAGTTAGAGAGAATATACTTTGAATTTTCAGATTCAAAAAGCCTAGCTATCAGTGAAATCTAGCACCCACACACGAGGAGATATGGGACCAAACATATGGCCATTAAGACACATGTTACGTCTAGTGCACATGAGCATTTGATGTAAGCCAAACCCAAAGGTTATTATATAATGTATATCCTATTTAAATATAGGCGAAAAACACATTTTGGTCCCTACATTTTCGCACAATTTCTACTTTGGTCCCTAAATTTTATTTTTACCGCTTTTAGTCCCTGTTTAGAAAAACGCCTTCAGTTTTAGTCCTTTCCGTCAGTGCCATTAGGGCACTGACCTACGTGGCAAACGGAATTATTAAAATAATAATAAAAAAATGTTATTTTGTCATTAAAAAATGCCAAGTCAGTATTTAAATTTTAAAAAATAATTTATTAAATTTAACTAAATAAAAAAAATAAAAAACAGAAAAAAAAAAATCACATTTATCAAGATTGAAGTGTGTCTTGAGCAAGAACACTAACCCAGATTTAAGTACACAAACCCAGAATACAAGAACACAAAATTAAAATTCAAAAATCTCAAACCCAAAAAATAAGAACATCAAATTAAACCTGAACAAAAAATTAAACATAAAAACAAACACAAAACACATACCCAAAAAATTAAAATAAAATCAGCACAACACAACACTTCCACGGTGTCCAGATCCATTATTTGTCTTTGTTTTTCTTCCAACACAACACAACATTTCCAGATCCATTATTTGTCTTTGTTTTTCTTCCAACACAACACAACATTTCCAGATCTTTCTTTTCAGATCCATGACTCTCTCTTTCTCTCTCAAATACCAACACCTTAATGTTCAGCATATGGTACGAGGGGATTTCGTGTCGCCGACGACTGCAACGGTGTCGGAATCTGAAGCTTCTCTTCAAGTCACCTCGGTGAAACTTGGGTTTCTCGGTGAGTTGGATGGGGACCACCCAAGGACCGATGGGTGTACTATGACTCACTTTTCTTCGGCGGGAAGCCAGTTTAGTGAAGGATCAGACCCCCACGGCTCATCTGAGAAGTCTTTGATGGTGTTTCCGGGCACCGACAAGATGGGTGGTGTCCTTACAAGGTTCGATGGGTGCGGTGGTCAGGGTGGGGCTGTCGATGGTCTTTCAGTGGACCCTAAATCAAGCGGGGCTGAGGTAGGCTGTATGGGTTTTAGTGTGATGGTCGCTGATGATCCAGTGGAGGACTTCCCAAACTCCGGGGATGTCTTTTCCTTTGGTGGGCAACCTGTCAATGGCAAACCCTCTTCTTCCCCATCTTTATTGGTTTCTGGATTTTTCGATATGTTCCGATACCACCAGTTGCTGGGTAAAAATTGTGTTCTTGTGTTCTGGGTTTGTGTACTTAAATCTGGGTTAGTGTTCTTGTTGTTCTTGCTCAAGATACACTTCAATCTTGATAAATGTGATTTTTTATTTTTATTTCTGTTTTTTATTTTTTTTTTATTTAGTTAAATTTAATAAATTATTTTTTTAAATTTAAATGCTGACTTGGCATTTTTTAATGACAAAATAAAAATTTTTATTATTATTTTAATAATTCCGTTTGCCACGTAGGTCAGTGCCCTAACGGCACTGACGGAAAGGACTAAAACAGAAGGCGTTTTTCTAAACAGGGACTAAAAGCGGTAAAAATAAAATTTAGGGACTAAAGTAGGAATCATGCGAAAATGTAGGGACCAAAATGTGTTTTTCGCCTTAAATATATGGATTGTTCCCATGTTGAAGTGCTGACCCTGAAAGCCAGATGCACAACAACCCATCTATGTTTGGGTTTCAAAGAGAAAAACGCGTTGAAGTTTGAAATTTATTATTATATCGTACTATTTAATCCTGATCTTTGTTAGCTAAATTTGAGCAGACCAGTACATCTACATTACCGTCAAAGTCAAAGGGTGCAAGTGAATCCACTTGTAAAAACCTTTACCTGTTGCAACTTGCAAAGCTAAGGCATTTGAAAATGTCTCTTCAGCATCTTCTGAGAATTGCATGTAGATAGGAGTACACACTCCTTGATACAATGCCAGCCTCTGTTGTATAGTTTTCCTGCATAGCCATCAAAGTTACGTGATCAGCCACACTTCTAGATTTACATTCCTTGCCTTTTCTCCAAACTCTCAATTAACTCATCAAGCAGACAATAGACCTCATTCATGAACTTCCGACTCAACGATATTTAAACAAAATGTAAATTAATAGCAATAAACTCTCAAAAGTAGCTGATCTCAGGGAATTAATTTGGTTTTCCAAGCTCCAGGTTAATTTTGGATTGCAGTAATTAATCCAGACACTAACGAACTTAGCAGTCCTATATTTTCAGCCACATAGTCAAAACTAAGACAAGATAGGACATTTATTATGCCAAATTTTGCATCACAATGACCAGCTAATTAAGAGACTTTCAAGAGTAGACTTTATGCCTAAAGAAAAATCTAATAGACACAGAAAAATCTACTAAAGACTCAGATTCGTCCATCTATAAGAGGTGGAGGGGTCAAGCTATTGAAATTGAAATAATACAGTTTGACAAAGTGTACAGTTTAACGCTATCAGGGACAGTATATTTATTAGTGCTATATTAAGAACGTTTTTTAGTAAGCTATATTAAGCACACTATTCCTATTGAGTCCTCGTTAAATTTCATGTATATTACCACAATTGCATTCATGTTATGTTACATTTCACTTAATTTTGTATATATAATTTGATAGTTATAAGTTACAACATGACTACAAAGGATTAGTGCTTCTTTAAGATTAAAACTAGAATTACATACAGAACGCTGTTAAAATTTTGGTATTTTATTCACCGTTCATGGCCCTGTGGGTTTTAAAAATTTGTTTTTTTTTCACTGTTGATGGCCCTGTGGGTTTTTTTTTTTTCTTCATCAACGGCCCACTTAAAAATTGGTGATTGGGGTGTTATTATAAGGCCCACTTAAAATTCATTACGGACAAGGAACAAAACAAGAACAAGGAGAAATGGAGAATCCATCGAAGTCCTTCACTTGTTTTTTATTTTTATTTTTTGGGAATCCATTAAAGATGAAGAATCATTTCTGGTGCACAAAATGACTCATGTCTTAACCCAATATCCAATTGGACTAGACTAATCCAATGCTACATTTAGGGGTGTCCACAAATCGGTTCGAGTCAGGTTTGTGGTCAACCTGAACTCAATCCAATTACTTTAGGTGGAAAAGAATAGAACCCACCATCAATCTCGAAGGAACTGTGGATCTGAGAGATTAAGATCAACCCACCCAGGTTGATCTAGAACTTGGGAAGGCCAGAAAGACTTTTATCAGTCAGTACCGCTAGTCATCTGCCCAAGATTTGATTCCAAATGAATATTTGGCAATTATGTTATGATTGAATTATTCTGGCCTCACATTGGGTAATCATGTTAGGTCAATACTGTAGATAAATTTAGTACAAGATAACATCCAAGAGAGCAAATTGATAAGGATGAAACAACTTAGTTGATTGTGATGAGGTTTTGGCGTTGCGTACCGAGAGATGCACTATTGGTTTAGTCAAACCTAAGCTTTGATCAAAGGAGCCTCCCCATGAAGTATGGCGCAAAAGTTGAGACTCCATGCCTTGTGCACGAATTAATTTTTATATATTTTATTATTTAACTATTCGATAATAAAGAATCATAATTAGAGTAAAGAAGCACAACTACGTTACATACAGTGCTACGTACAAAAGGAAAAACAAATGGAAAAAGGAAAGTATCTATCGAATACAAAAATGGCCGGCATGATTAAAGATAATTATTGAGAGAGAGAGAGAGAGAGAGAATGATTATTTTTAAAAATAAAATAAAAAAGTCAAACTCTGGATCTTGCAAATTAACCCACTACAATAAACTTGAATTTTTTCAACATATTTATATTCACGGTCACTAAAAAATGTAGATAAAAATTGAATTTTCTACGGTTGAGTACAACCGTAGAGTAAAAATAAGGAAATTTATAAACTTATTTATGCAGTTGTTATAACTATTGAAAAAAATATTAAAAAGTATTTGGTTTTAGTTTTTTTCTTTAGGCACCATAGTAAAAGGGGGTCTAAAAAATATTAAAAAGAGAATAGTTTTATCAACAACTTCATCAACTGTGGATAAAATAAATTAAATTTTGTATCAACGGTTGTAAAACGTTGGAAATCAATAACACTCTATTGTATTGTATAAAAGCTCATTTTAAACTCAGAGTTTAAAATGTTAAGGTAGGTTCTCTCTTGCTCTCACTCCCGTTCTCTTTCATAGCTCACATCTCTCTTGGCCTAAAATAAATTAGGGTTTTTTTTTTTTTAAATACTTATTTCAATGGTTTCAAACGGTTGAAATTTATCTCAAGCCAACATACATTTCAACAGTTTTCAATAACATTTCAACGTTTAATAATTGTTGATAAAGGTGAATTGCATTTTTCGACGGTCACAAAAAAAATTTTCAACATAATTTTTAGTGGCGGTTCTCAACGGTCACTTAAACTGCCGAAAATACTTTTTTCGACGGTTTCTAATACTTTTTTTGATGTTTTCAACCGTTGAAAATAGAAAATTTTCTTGTAGTGACATGCTCATGGAAAATTCTTAGGTACTTCGGATCACGGAGAAATAGTGCTTCATTTTCTCACATTCACGGTAAACCCCACTATAAATTTAATAAGTGGACTCCACCATAAGTATGAGAGAAATAAACACCATTTTCATGCTTCAAGAGTACCTAAAAATTACTCCATGCCCATGTCTTTTTTCATAAATTAACCTGATTTTTTTAAGAAGAATAATTAATTTCAGTTTTCATTATAGCTCCCAATAGAGCATTTGTTTTCACCTTCTTGGAGCAAGTCCACCAGAGAACCTTTAACCAAATTTGACTAAGTTTTTTATTAAAACTTAACCAAATTTGACTTAGTTTTTTTATTAAAACTTAAACGAATTGGTCAAGTTTTTAAACTCAACTCTAAAATCTGAACGACTGAACCCTATAAAAGGAGCTTATTATAGTCTTATGAAAGCACAGGAGACACAAGTATTTTAAATTGAGACACTAGCAAAAATCATGGCTAGAAATCTTCAACTTACACCTTTAGTCTTTTCCCTCTTATTCCTTATGACCTTAATCAAAACCTCTCATGCTAGAGGCATCGCTATCTACTGGGGTCAAAATGGCAATGAGGGAAACCTAACAACTACCTGTGCTACAGGAAGATATTCCTATGTAAACTTAGCCTTCCTAAACGTATTTGGCAATGGCCAAACCCCAGAAATCAACCTTGCTGGTCATTGCAACCCAGCATCCAATGGGTGCACCATTATTAGTGAAGGAATAAGGTTCTGCCAAAAGCATGGAATTAAGGTCATGCTCTCAATTGGAGGTGGAGTTGGAAACTACTCTCTAGCTTCTCCCAAGGATGCAGAAAAAGTAGCAAAATATTTATGGCACAATTTCTTGGGTGGAAAGTCATCTTCGCGGCCATTAGGGGATGCCATATTGGATGGCATAGACTTTGACATTGAGCTTGGCTCAACAAAATATTGGGAAGACCTAGCAAAGCACTTGAAGAAACATTGCAAGAAAAGAAGGAAGGTGTACTTGACAGCAGCTCCACAATGTCCATTTCCTGACAGATTTCTTGGTACTGCACTTAACACAGGTCATTTTGACCATGTTTGGGTTCAATTCTATAACAATCCTCAATGCCAATATAGTTCGGGTAACACCACTAATCTTATGAGCTCATGGAACCGATGGAGTACCTCGATAAAGGTAGGGAAATTATTTTTAGGCTTACCTGCGGCTCCTCAGGCAGCTGGAAGTGGATATGTTCCACCTGATGTGTTGACTTCTCAAATTCTTCCTGTGATTAGGAAGTCACCAAAGTATGGAGGTGTGATGCTTTGGTCAAGATATTATGATGGTTTAACTGGATATAGTTCCTCCATTATTGAAAGTGTGTGATGAAATATGCTTAATTTGGTTGGTTTGAGATTCATAATAAATTGGATATCTTTATCAATTTAAGATTTTGTGCGTTTGGTTATTACACTCCAAAGAGAAAATAGATCATTAAAATGATGATTGTGTTCTTTTTCTTTTGTTTTTTTTTTTTTTTTTTTTTGTGTTTTGGCCCAAAGTCAATGTATTTTTGTGCAATGGAAACAACGACTAAGTCCATATTTTAAGGGACAACATTATTTTATTTGAAGTGGTGGTTGTAGCCTCACGTAATAAGGTTATGATATTGGCAACTTGGAAGCTTCCTTTTTACTTTCTGTTATTTTAATTTTGGTTGGTTTGGGGTTGAAGGTTTCTTTGGTGTAAGTAACTGGCGTGCAAAATGTTTAACCTTACAAAATTTTGACATATTCACGGACGTTTGCAACCTTTGTACTAATTCAAATCTTTTTTTTTTTTTTTCTTATTTCATAGTTGTAGATCCAAAAGAAAGGTCTTCATTTCTGCGGCTCCACTAGGTAGTGCCATAAAAAGTATTTCTTTGATTATGTTTAGGTGCAATCTACAACAAATAATTCATTATAGGAACAATAATGCTGCAAATCTTTTAAGGTCTTGAAACCAATGGACACTAATTTCAGTCCAAGATAAGTAGCCTTTTTTGGGGATTCCTGCAGACTGCTGCTCTTGATGGTACTGGCATGGCTATACTCCGCCAGATGAACTAAAGGTTTAGGTTCTGCTAACTATGGAGGGATCGATCATGCTATGAAATACACGGTTTGACAAAGCGTGTGTAGTTAAACTATTAAGGGCAATATCGGTATCGCCGTATTATGTACAATATGATCTATATAATAAGACATTCAATTTTGATACTCCTATATTATAAGACATTTACTTAAATATATATATATATATATATATAATTTATAAATATCTAAAAACCGAAGTGTGGTGATTATTGTTACTAACTTGTTATGCACCCAGTGGCAGCTCTAGGAAATTTTTTGAGGGTGTTCATTAAGAGACTTAAATTATACAAAATCAAATAAAAAAGAAAACTTCATATATTGGTGACAAAAATAAAAAAATACACACAGACAAACACATAAAGTCTTACAATTTCCTTTTACGAATTTTCCTATTTTAAAATCGTTACATGATAATCTCGTTATTAATGTTGAAAGCTGCATCTCTTTCAAAATTTTAATCAAATATAATTTTTCTTGAACTTTTTCTTTTTGTTTGTAAGAACATAATATATTGTTAAGGGAACCAAAGTATAAGGACAAACTTAGTTGTAGCCTAATGTTACAACTCTCATTAAACAAATTAACATTGTAATATATTTTGAAAATCTAACTGTTGAATTGCATATTAATTCTTTATGTTCTTAAAACACGAGTCAAATTTTATGCTAATTGGATATTATTTATTATTCGATTCATAAACTTATTTTTTATGTATAATTTTAGATTACAAAAACTTAAAATTTAAACATTTGGTTGATGACATAGTTATTAATTTTTAATTTTTTTAAAATTTTGCAGTTATGGAGGATATAAGAAGAAAATATAATTAAATAGTGGATTTATCAAAATCCACATCTAATAAAAAAAATATTAAATAAAGTTGTAGCCTTAGTCTACAACTAAGTTTGTTGCCAAATTTTGTCCAAATTTTAATTATGTTGGGCCTAAAAAAAAAAATTAGGGTGGTCACAAAATTTTTTTAAGGATAAAAAAATTATATATTTTTGAAATTTATACATAATAATTTTTTTTTTCGAGGTCAGGGTGGTCTAGTGACCATCTTGGACTCTATGTGAAGCCGCCTATGTACGCTTCTATTAAGCAACATCAATTTAGCATTTCAGTCCACCTCGGTCCTTTTCGGTCTACTTCGATCTATTTGGCCCATTTGCTATATTTCGGTCTAGTTCAGTCCATTCAGTTTATTTCGGTCCACTTTGATCAATTCCACTTCATTGATGTTTTGGGAGGAAAGGTTTGTATAGAAAAATGAGCCATTTCATTGATGTTTATAGGGTAAGTCCAAGAGAATAATGTTTATGTTATAAGGATTTATTCATTTGGATATCTGATATTTAAACTGTTGTTTTCTCGGGGGATTAAAATCAAACATTGCTCAAGCCTATGTAACAGAGGATGATTCACTACAAAACGCGGGGGCATTAGGCCGCGTTTTTTTGGGCCGCGTTTCTAAAAACGTGGCCCCAGATGGACTAAAGCCGCGTTTTTTAAAAACACGGCTTAATGTAAATACAAGAGCTGCGTTTTAAACACGGGGCCATAGATCAGTCCTAAAGCCACGTTTTTTTTTATCTGTAGACGCATTTTTGGGGGTGGACCTATAGCCACGTTTTTTAAAAGTAAAAAAACGCGGACATAGGACCTTCCTATTTAATTTTTTTGGCAAACCAAATTTTTTTTTTTTTCCTTAACTGTGGCCGCATTTAAAAAATGTGGCTCTAGCCCTCCTAAAGCCGCGTTTTATAGACACGGCTTTAAATTTGGTCTAAAGCCGCGTGTTTAAAACGCGGCTTTAAATTTGGTCTGAAGCTGCGTTTTTAAAACGCGGCTTTAGTTTGGGATGGGGCCGCATTTCTTAAGCGCAGCCTAAAAATTTTGCCTATAGCCGCAAGTTAAAAACGCGGCTTTAGGCTTTGTATAAATAGTAAGCTAAAACCATTTTCAGCCCTAGCCTTTCCCATCGCACATCAGCCTTCATCTGTCAAGCCCGATCTCAACCCTCACCCTCCAAGCCTCCATCTCTCAAGGCCTCACCCTCCATCTCTCCGATCTCAAGCTAGCCCTTACCCTCCACTTCCAAACCTTTCGTCTCCAACCTCTTGACATTTCAAATCTTTGGTTGTTTCACACAGAAAGAGAGAGAGAGCGAAACGCAGAGAGTCGAAGAGAAAGAGAGGGAAAATGGTAGAGGTAATTATATTTTTATTTTTTGTTTTCAATTTTTGAATTTAGGGTTTTAAGTTATGTGTTTATGGGCACACCAGCTTGGTGGGTTTAGGGAAAAGATTGATGAGAAAGAGAGGGAGATTGGTGGGTTTAGGAAGAAAGTTCATGAGTCAACCAGCTTGGTCTTAAAAGGGTTGGTGGGTGTTAAAAGGGTTGTTCATGAGAAAGTACCGGCTGGAGTCAACCAGCTTGGTCTTACCCTTACAAGGTTCCTTTATCTCCATGCTCTTTTCATTGAAAAAGGTCGTATTGAGATGACCTGGGCTGTCTTGAGGAAATTTGGATATGATGATGATCTAAAACTCAGGCGATTTTCTTCCAGTTCCATCTAAGCGTGCTTCTGATTAGGTTTATCCCACTCTTACCTTGCTTTTGTTCTTATAAAATTACATTGCTTTTCCTCTAAAACAGGTGTGGCACATGTGATGAAGTGATAGACAACTGGTTAAGAAGTTGAACAAAATTCACGACCTTTTGGAATCAACTGGGCATCTCTAAAAAAAATACTTTGACTCTTGAATGACTTGAATGATATGAGTGTCTAAATAATATTTTTAAAATGATATATACAAGAGCATTTAAAACACAGAAGGGCCTAATTTTCAATGGAAATACTCAAGTGGTGCGCTCATTGATCTGGAGAGTAACATAAACTCAAACTCTCAAGTTTAATTAATCACACTATCAGTTCATGAGCTTTCTGAGATGTCTCGTGGTAGAGAATGGATCATCCTAACTAAAGATTGGGACATTACTAAAGACTTGGTCAACTTAATGAGTAAAAATTGTACATAAATTTTGAAAGTGCTGCATAAAATAATTTGATGGTCAATATTCAATAATTCTTATATAAAAAAAATAAAAAAATAAAAAAGATATTTCATAATTTATTTACACTATGTTTGAATGGAAGGAGATGGCACTTCTAATATGCTCAACATAAATATTTGGTACAATATTTTTTTGTAAAGATCTTCTTTTTGGAGAAAATATAATAATATAAAAGGTAAATTATAAATTGCACCCCTAAAGTTTGGAGGTGTTTGGATTTTATACCCTGAAGTTTCAAACTTTAAATTTTACTCCCTAAAGTTTGAGATGTTTGGATTTTACACCCTAAAGTTTCAAACTTTGTATTTACCCCCTAAAGTTAGGAAATGTTTGGATTTCACACCCCAAATTCTGAAACAGTAAAGTGTAAAATCGAAACACTTCTAAACTTTAGAGAGTAAAATCTAATCACCCCTAAAATATAGGGGGCAAAATCTAAATTCTAAAACGTTAGGACGTAAAATCCAGACACCTCCAAACGTCAGGGGGTAAAATCCAAATTCTAAAACTTCAGTTTGTAAAATCCAAATTATCCAATCACCTCCAAACTTTAGGAATGTAATTTGCAATTTACCCTAATATAAATGATAATAAGTTAATATGGCTGGACCATCGAATATATAAGTATACGTAAGAAAGAAGAGGGACATGAACTGATGAAAGCTTTACAGATAGTTACTTTCATTGCCTCAACTCACAAGTAAATCTCCTTATAAGTCTTTTTAACCATACGGTACGCACTCTCTCCTACCATATTTGAAATTTTTGGTATATATAATACAATAAAGTTGCTGTCTTTTAGAGCAACTTCTCTTCTCAGCTAGTTGTTGTTCCATATTTTCTTTCTTTCTCTTCTCTTCAGCAGCCGCAATAATTGTCTCCCTTTCTCTTTCTCAGTTTACTGTAACTGTGGATTTGTAATTACTATAATGTAACGAAGGATTTAGCTTCAGTAATATTATAGAAATGATAGGATGTGATGCGTGACTAACACTCATTTCACAGCTAAGGCAACAAAGCTATGGTTTGCATGTGGTCCTTCTAAGATATCAATTGCTTTGCAATTCACAGAAAAATTCAAATAACAAACAAAAAAGGAAAAAACTAACAACTAATCATAAGGCAATACACAAGCTTTCTCTCTACCTTCTTTGGAATATCAAAGTTGCTAGTGTCTAAACAATTTATAATATGGACTTTGCACCCAAAAAAAAAGAGAGAGATTTTGCAGTAGGATTATATATGATGTCAAAACTTGGCTTCCAAGAGATCACTTGCCGCATAAAAGATCTTATTCATAAAAATATTTAAAACTATAATTTTTTATATTTTAACATTTAGTAAACTACAAAAAATTGAATTAAATGGTAAACACACATCAAATTAACATGAAATGTACTTCAAATTACCAAAATATTAGGGGCATAATATATTATTAAGTAAAATGTTTTGAAATTTTGAAGCAAAACATGTCGTTGTCAAATTTTAAAAATGAGGTGCGTATATCCTGATTCCTGAATCCTATAAAAGGGAGCAACCCCCATAGCATGGCAGTAACAAAAACCAAAGACATTGCCATATATTGATAACTAGCAAAATTAAATGGCTGAAATTCCTCTGCCTACAGCTCTACTCCTTCCTCTCCTCATCCTAGTCTTTTCATCAGAACCTCTCAAGCTGGTGGCATTGCCGTTTACTGGGGTCAGAGTGGCTATGAAGGAACTCTAACTGAAACATGTGCCACTGGAAAATATTCCCATATAATCATATCTTTTCTGAACCATTTTGGCAATGGTCGAACCCCAGAAATCAGCCTTGCAGGTCATTGTAACCCAGCTTCCAATGGGTGCACCATGGTTAGCCCTTGCATAAGATATTGCCAAAGCCGAGGAATTAAGGTGATACTTTCAATTGGAGGTGGCATTGGAAGCTACTCTCTAGCTTCTTCAATGGATGCCAAAAATGTAGCTGATTATGTATGGAACAATTTCTTGGATGGACAGTCACCTTCACGTCCACTAGGTAATGCAATATTAGATGGCATAGATTTTGACATAGAGCTTGGCTCAACACTTCATTGGGATGATCTTGCTAGGTACCTAAAGGCATATAGTCAGTCAGGAAGAGTTGTGCACTTAAGTGCAGCTCCTCAATGTCCATTTCCTGATAGTTTTTATGGACTTACGTAATGATTAATGACTTGTTATAAAACTTTTTACTGTTTGTTGTTATATTGAGGTTTAAGACTTAAAAGTTAAGACTAAATGTTTTGTATTATTTGATATTTTGTTATTGACTTGTAAATCTTCTTATTGTGTGATGTTAAATGGATGTTATATTGATGTTTAAGACTGAAGAGTTAAGACTAAATGATTTGTATCATTTGATATTTAGTTATTTATTTATTTGAATTAATAATTTTATGTTGTACTAGAATACATATAAATTATTTTTTAGGAATCCCAAAACACCCTAAAATGGTACACCAAAATCGGCCGGTATAGAAATATTTTATTCCACTAGACAAACCGAAACAAAGACCAAAACGATATTCATAACATTGACTTGTATGACACTATAGATGTGGATGTGGTTGGATAGCCATGAAGGGAAAAAAATAAATAAATTGGGATTTAAGCTAGTACGGATTAATTATTTGGCATGATTCTATACATAAATTTGAATGTTGAGCTAGACTTTCTTGGCTTGGACTATTTTTTCAGTCACGGTGTTGTGATTTCATCTATGCCTTTTATTTTTTCTGGAAAACAAGCACAAAGAATCAAAGATGTGGATGTGGTTGGATATTTCCTTCAGTTTGATACATGCCCATGTGAAAACTTGAAACATTGTTATAATCATAGTGGATATTGGATGCCTTATAGTATACACATGGACATGGAGAATATACTCTATTTGCCATATAGTGTGTACATGGAAATGGAGAATATACTCTATATTGTTTTTTTTTTTTTTTTTCCTAGAAAATAAGTTAGAGATAATATTCTTTATTTGAACCGGAACAAAATGAAAATTCAAGAAAATATATATTAAATATTAGTTTATTATAAACAATCTGGTTTTTATGCCGTTGCATGATTGGTTGACATTAGTGATCGAATTTTATATCATCTGGTTTCTATAGTGATTGTATTGTGATTAATATTTTGGATGACCAAATTGTGTTAAGTACTGTGTTGGTGTTTAACAAGATAAAACGGCAAGCTCTATAGATTTCTGAACATATATCAGGAAATTTAAAAAGCAGTATTCTACCAAAAACAAAACAGAACAAAGCACCAAAGAGAAGCAAGTGGAACCATGAAATACACATAAATAATAATGCAAGCAAAATTCACGTCTATCCATCAGAGGGAAACCCCAGAACAGATTCGAGTGCCCTGACAGTTCAAAATAATCACAGGCATCTACGCTTTCCGGACCTGGATATTGTGGGTAGATTGGAACCGCCAGATGGGTTGTCTTCCACTCTGGAGAAGTGCTACCTCTTCTCCTTCCTTCACCATCCCTTGCTTCTGTACATGAAAACCAAAAAAAGTATATTACAATGATGAAGATGTGATCATATGAAACCTATTTAATTTGAATTTTCGGATTCAGAAAATCTAGCTGTCAGAGAAATCTAGCACTCTATGGCAAGAACACTGGTTGAATTATGGATAGCATCTATTCATCACTTATGGGCTTACACAATTCAACAAGCTCTGATTTCCAAGAAAACTATAAAGATTGCGTAAGGATAGTCCACTTAAGGTTGGGAGTGCCAAATCTCCAGTTGTCTTTTATAGAGATATACCCTCTAAATTGAAATGTCATTCATCAGTCCAAATGGACAGCATGGTCAGTCATAAAGTATACCATGTAAGATACATGGAAAAGCAAAAGCACAAATGTCACAGGGCAAGAGATATTGGGCCGATGTTGAAGGTTATTGGGGTAAGGCTTCCATCCAATGCTCCTATGCACAAGACAAGATACGGGACCAACACATGGCCATGTAGGACACATGTGCGTCCAGTGCACAGGAGCATTTGATGCAAGCCAAACCCAAAGGTTATTATATAATATATATATCCTATCTAAATATGGATTGTTCCCAGGTTGAAGTTCTGACCCTGAAAGCCAGATGCACCACAACCCATCTATGTTTGGGTTTCAAAGAGAAACACATAGAAGTTTGAACTTATAATTCTATTGTATTATTTAATGCTGATCTTTGTTAGCTAAATTTGAGCAGACCAGTACATCTTCATTACTGCCCAAGTCAAATGATGCAAGTGAATTCACTTGTGAAAACCTTTACCCGTAATAAAGCTAAGGCATTTGAAAATGTCTCTTCAGCATCTTCTGAGAATTGCATGTAGATAGGACAGACTCCTTGATACACTGCCAACCTCTGTTGAATAGTCTTCCTGCATGGCCATCAAAGTTATGTGATCAGCCACATTATTAGATTTACATTCCTTGGCTTTTCTCCGAACTCTCAATTAACTCATCAAGCAGACAATAGACCTCATTCATGAACTTCCGACTCAACGATATTTAAACAAAATGTAAATTAATAGAAATAAACTCTCAAAAGTAGCTGATCTCAGGAAAATAATTTGATTTTCCCAGCTCCAGGTTAATTTTGGCTTTCAGTAATTAATCCAGACACTAACGAACTTAGCAGTTCTATATTTTCAGCCATACAGTCAACTAAGACAAGATAGGACATTTATTATGCCAGATTTTGCATCACAATGACCAGCTAAGAGTCTGTCAAGAGTAGACTAATGCCTAAAGAAAAATATAATAGAGACAGAAAATATGCCTGCAGCATGATGAGGTCCAATATGCAATACTGTATCATAACCTCCCATGTAAACAGTATCCTCATTGCATAACAGTTTTGGGACTTAAGGATAGAAGAAACTCACTCATTTGTAAAAGCAAAAATAGTGCCAGAAGGCCGATAGTGGCTCAGTAGAGTAGCCATGAAACCAGTTCTGGTGAAGACAACAATTGAGGTTCCAAGAGTGTTAGACATCATGGTTGCATGGTAAGCAAACATTTCGCTCATATGATTCTACACACAACAAAAAAACTTCCAGTCAGTATTCAGTGTTAAAAATCAAATCGGTTTTTTTTCGGAGGGGGGGAGGCGGTGCAGATAAAGACTCCATGAAACATCAAAATATATGAAATTTGCATAAAATAACCTTGAAAGCTTGACCAAGATTAGCTGGCATTTCACCGCCTGATATTGTAGCCTCAGTCCGTAATGCAACTGTGTGCATGACTTTCACAGCTTTCAAAGGGAACCTGCATGGCAGTGAAATCATGTCATTTGAGTGCATTAAGGTGTAAAAGTTTACACATAAATAATCCATATTATTTAAGCCCATAGTGGCTGGTAAGCAATATGGATGTCACTTGCTCTATTGCAACCTGAGCAACGCCACTGAAACACAAATCTGCAGTGAACAAAATTTGACAGCAAGGAACCAAACCATTCAATCTTAGGTATTTTTCCAGGAACATCAAATCTCTCCGTACCCACCAAGGATTGATCAGAAGTAAGTAAATACTTCTCATTGTGCATGATGCTTACACTCAAAAAAAAAATCTCCAATCACATCCAAAGTAACAGACTAGTGTCTAACTGTATACAGCTAGTGTAATTGGGTACCACTTTCTCTGTTTTTAATTAAATTAATTACTTATCCAAAAAAAATCCGAAGTAACAGACTACAAAGTCAAAAAGAAGTAGCTTACTTTCCATGAGCAGTTTCACCAGAAAGCATGACTGCATCAGCACCCTCTCGGACAGCAATGGCAATGTCTGATACCTCCGCTCTGGTTGGTGTTGGGTGTACAATCATGCTTTCCAGCATATTTGTTGCCACAATAACAGCCTTCCCCATGCTACGGCAGATCCTGATTATCTCTTCCTGCATTTCATATTGAAATGTTCTGAATGTCAAAGAGTAACTCAACTTGACCTCTTAAAAGTTCCTATAAAAGGCCACCAAAACAGGCAATGACATCCCTTTTGTTGCTATTCTATTAAAACTTAAAAGTAAAATACCTGCAGAAGTGGAACCTCCTCAATAGGGAGCTCTGCACCAAGGTCTCCTCTTGCAACCATTGCCTGGAATAGGAAAAGCATGTGTTACTTCAAGCAGGTGCCAGGTAGTACACAAGACAGGCAAGAATCCAGATTTTTTATTTTTTTATTGATAAGTAAGAAGCCAGATTTAGATCAATATTAAAGAAAACTGGTGAAATTCTAGGTCTAAATGATAACTGTCCATCAAATGGGGCAGCAACTAGAAGATAAAATGCAAGGATTAGGGAGATCACCCCATCAGATGCTGTGATAATGGAATGCAAATTTGGGATAGAGTCTGCACTTTCAATTTTGACAATGACATGTATATCTGCACCACAGCCTGCCATAGAAAATGGAAAAATTATATTATAATTGGTACTCCAGGGAAGCCCAACAAGCATGTTCAAATTTCTTTTTTAAATTAAGGTATTTTGTCTATATGTTTACTTTGCAGATAATTCTTCAATTCATGAACTACTTGTGCATCTTTAACAAAGGAGACGGCATAAAAATCAACTTTGTTGTCCACTCCGAATTTGATATCATCCCAATCCTTCTCTGCAACAAACCAATATAAACATTTATGTCCATTTGGAAAATGAAAAAATTTCAGTAACTGCTCACCAAGAGAGAGAGAGAGAGGAAAAGGCAAATCAGTAGGATAGTACAGAGGGCATAAAGATTCAAGGTCTAACCAGTGATGGAAGGTAGTGTTGCACTCTTTCCTCGAACATTTAAGTGACGCCTAGACTTGAGCTCTCCTCCATCAACGACTACACATTTCACTGAATCTTCTGTCTTGGATTTCACCATCAACGACATCATACCACCTATAGCATAGATCAAGAGTCAGCCGTGCAGTGCACATGTCATAAAAGGAAATGTTACATCATTCCTAATTCTGATCTGGTATACAGAGAACAGAGCTTGCCTCTTTAATAACACTTGCAATCCAAAGACAATCATCTCTCAACAGAATATACAGTTAGCTTAAAATCTGTGGTTCTTAAAGGCTCTGAAGAGTCTGAACTGGTGGAAACAGGTACTAATTTGAACTTGTTATGAAAATTCATCTCAAGTGCTTCAAGAGAATTCCATGGGCAGAAACCCTTCACAATACTAAAGCTGATAACCCCTTATAAAAGTATTACGGGTTCTAAAATCTTAAACAAAGTGTGAAATCTCAGCATACGACATAGGCCTCTTTTTACCCAATTCAAATGCTCTCGGTCACAAATTCTTAAAAATCTTTAAAAGCAGAGCCCACTGGACTGATATCAGCAAAATTACATGTTTATCAACAGTGTGAGAGACATGGTACATGGTGGCTCATATTCCATTCAGTAGTTAATGATATTTTTCTGTCACACAACAATATAATAAACATTTCTAAAAGCATATGGAATTCATATTTGGGAATATAACATAACTTTCACAGTGATATTCACAGGCATGCACATATACAATAGTCTGATCTCAGTACTCAGAAAATTTGGTAAGTGACAGAACATGCGGATACCACTCAAATGTGTGTGTAAAGATGCATGTGTATTTGTGCATGTACAGCATATTTTGGTCTGTAGTTATTGATACAAAATTTAAATAAACCTTCTCAGAAAAAAATTAACAAAAATCTATGTATGTATCAAATAAAAGGGTTGTGAATCTGGCAAGACTTACAGACAAGGATTTTTTTAACCTCATCCTGTAGTGAAAAAAAAAATTCAATAAATATCCTTTAGTAAATATTAAAATATATGACATCCTAGTATTTGAAAAAAAAAATGATAGAACTTTGAGCATGAATGATATTCTCTCTTCTAAGTGATACTTTAATCAATGACCATGGTCTAGATGATAGAAACGTCCTTGTTTAATAGAAAGGACAAGTATAGCATACCATCAACAAGAAGCATGTCATTCTCTTCTACATCATTAACAAAATCATCATAGTTCACGCTAACACAATCCGCTGAGCCAACCCCTCTCCGAATCGTAAAAGTGAATTCTTGCCCACTTGTCAACATGATTGGTTGGGGCAGGTCCCCACTCCTAACTTCAGGGCCCTGATGACAACCAATAATACATAAACAAAGACATTAAACCAACCCAAATATAATATTAATAATCAATATATAGTTACACATGGAAATATGTAACTATTATGTGAAATAGCATGTTAAAATTTTGTTCTTCATAATACCCTTGTGAAAAGAATGTCAATAAGTCTTTTGACACAAAAAATTTTACATTTATAAAAGTCGTGTTAGCGATGTACCCATGTGAAAGTAATGTTGCACCAATCACAACTAGCCACCTTAACAACTCAGGAATTTTTTTAAAAAAAAATTTGCAAACTTTTTTGTGTCCCCAACATTGCTCTATGAAAACAGCCTCTCCTTTACACTTTACACAATGAAACCATTCAGTTAATATGCAATTATCAGTTTTTTATCCAAGTAATGCCAAACCCACTTGTGCAAAATGGTGTACTAACTTAACATAAAAGCGAAAAATACGAAACAAATACACGACTTGCACTTTGTGAATGGTGTACAATAAAAGTCGTGTTAGCGAAGTACCCATGTGAAAGTAATGTTGCACCAATCACAACTAGCTACCTCAACATTCAGTTAATATGCAATTGTCAGTTCTTATCCAAGAAATGCCAAAACCCACTTATGCAAAACGGTGTACTAACTAAACATAAAACCCAAAAACACGAAACGAATACACAACGATTAAAAACTTGCTTGCCTTGGTGTCAAGCATGATAGCAATGACATTGTCTTTGCTCTGTGCATTGTACTCCTTAACCAAGTCTATGACTCTCTGATGAGACGCGTGGTCCCCGTGCGACATGTTCATCCTCGCAACATTCATTCCAGCCTCAGCAAGCTTCCATATCATCTCCCTCGTGTTCGTCGAAGGCCCGATCGTGCAAACGATCTTCGTCTTTCGCCTCACTATCGGCTTCGACCACATCGACCCCACAGGATTGTCAAGCAGTTCCTGAACATCTACGTGCTCAAATTGCTCCACTCTCTAATCAAACAAAATCGTAAAGAAAGATTCAAAATTCGCAACTTCCAATAATTCAATAACACGGTGAGTAGTAGTAGTAGTAGTAGTAGCACAGACCTTTGGTACATCTTCGGGTGAGACGGGAATGAGCTCGGGCTCGGCACGTGCGGATCTCATTGCCACAATGCGAGAGGCGGAGGTGGTGGTGTTGTTCTCACGTGGGAAGAAGACTCTGGAGGCGAGAGTTGAAGGGTTGAGCTGTGGGGATCGAGAGTTAGGGCAGAGTAAGGAGGTTTGAATGGATCGGGTGGCGACGACTTGAGCCATTGTTGCAGAGAGAGAGAAAGAGAAGAAAGGAATTGGAGATTTTCAGAGAGAGAGAGAGTTTTGAAGAGAATGGGAGTGATGAGTATTTTGGAGGTTGGAGATATCGATGATTGTTGAATTTTTGGCGGAGGAATTGAGGAGAGACAGAGAGAGCTTTGGTTGTATCGAAGAGATAGAGAAATGAATAGCGATTTTCTGTACGGTTTTAATTTCAATTCAACCGCATTTGGATCTGTGGGTTTAAGCAAGGAAAGAAAATGGGAGTGTGCGTGTGAATTTGGGTTTTAGAGGTTTAACTTTGACCTCTGGAAGGAATAAATGCGACGTCGTTTAAGTATTTTGGGATTTAGGTTGTGACGAATTTGCCTATTTTGAAGTGGATGTTCATGTAGTTCCGAATTCAATTTTCTATCATTGAATTTGATGGATTATAAAAGAATCAAATCCAAATGAATATGTTTTTTCCCCCTCGTTAATGTGCGGGAATTTAAATATTTTTTTTTTTTTGGGAGTTTAAAAAAATTAATTTATAATTGTGTATTTGTGTGTGTATATATATAGTTTTAGTTTTATTATTATAATGTGTGTCATTTATTTAATAAATTGAATTGAATTGTTAAATCTAAAATTTGAGTAAACCACACTTTTAGCCCTTTAACAATGGAGTATTTTCTAACGTTCAATTATAAAAATAAAATAAAATAAAAAAGAACAACAATGGGGTAATTTTAATTTAGTTCATATATATTTAATCTAGCCAATTTTTTTCTTTACTATTAATTATGTCAATTTCATCTATAATTGTATTAACCAAGTCAATTTCCATGAATAAAATTAACTTGGTAATTACAACAAAGATGAGATATTTTAATTTTGGAATTCTTCATTGGAAACACTAGGAGATGCCAACTAATTGAGTTACAAGGCTCTTAGTATACAATAGAATTTCAATTTATAACATTCGTTCATAATAATTGTTCTTTATCATTAGACTGAAGGTACCAATTGGTTTGTTCTCAAAAAAAAGGTACCAATTGGTTCGGATCGACTAATAACAAATGTAAAAAGGACTATTAACATCATAGTGACCCTAACATTTTGCAATAAAAAAAATTAAAAAAAAATTTAAAAAAAAAAAAACCTGGTATAATTTAAAAAAATAAAAATAAAAAACCGAACCTAATTAACTCAAAACAATCGGTTTGGGTCTTCCACAATGCAGATATGATAAAGGTTATAGTAGACGCAACTACATAAAGGATTATTCTTCTCTTTTTTGCTAGATAATCCCTCCCATAATCCCATTACTTGATACTCACATAAAAATGATGATGACATTGGGGATTAAAAATACCAATTTGTCTTAGAATTTAACTTTGACTGGGTTAGCTTTGTTGGGTCACCAACTGCGCAATTCTCTACCAAATAATAAATTTGAATCTTGATGAGAAGAAAGGGAGAATATATAAGAGTGAGATCATGGATTTATCATGGAATCGTATTATGGAATCGTTGTCTAATTTTGTGATATTTTCATCTTCAAAGAAATTAATATATAATTTAAAAAATAAAGTGTAGCATTTATTGTTGCTACCTTCTTCTGAGCCACATTAACATAGCTATTTGGTCCACTTTGGTTCACTTGGTCCAATCGGTACATTTCAGTTCATTCCGTCCACTTTGCTTCATATCGGTCCAATTCAGTACTTTCAGTCCATTTAGTATACTTCGGTCCAATTCAGCTAATTTGGTCCATTTTGGTTTACTTCGGTCAATTTCGGTCCACTCGGTCCATTAGGTCCATTTCGTTCTAATTAGTCTACTTCGGTCAATTTCAGTCTACTTCAGTCAATTGAGACCATTTCAGTCCAATTCAGTCCATTTAGTCTACTCCGTCTATTCAGTCCACTTCGATCCAATTTGGTAATGCTTTGAAAGGAAAATTTTATGTAAAAAGAAGAGATGATTCATTGAGAATTATTCTTTTGAATGTAATGTTGGTAAGTTTTTTTATAAAATTACATTTTTTTAATGTTATTAAAGTCTTGTAATTTTTTTTTTCTAATATAAGTAATTGATTTATTTATATCTTTCTCTTTAGATCATTCAGGATGTATAAAGGACAAATCGTTTGTAAGGAGTACTAAAAACAAATTACTACCATACATTACATTATTTATATACAAAATATCTCACCTTATATAATAATTGAATGTAAATGTATTATGTTTCTTTAAAAAATTACAAAATTGAAAACACTTTCAAATAACAAATATAAATAACTTAATTTAAAAAATTTAAACCAGCTAATTGGGTTCTAACAGCTGTACAAGCACATCACGTGACTTGCACGCTATTTACCAACTAAACCTATACAATACAAAAGCTACAAGTCGTATACAGTAAAAGTAAACAATAGGCTACTGTCGTTTACGTTCAGTCTTCTTCATAGGCTGCTTCTCCTTATTTTCTTCTTTCAATCTCTGATTAAATCGATGCTCTTTAACCTGTGAATTCTTAATACTCTGATAAAAAGCACATGAGAGGCTAGTGAAAAATGCATATATTTGCTTTTAGCTCAAATCAAATAAGCTATAACCCTTTACAGTTTACACACAAGCGCTTACCCTTTACGTTTGTGAGTATATAAACTATCTGTTAGTCTCTGTGTGTGTGTCAATTAGGTTGTGAATGTGATTGCCTATTTTGAAGTGGATGTCATGTAGTTCTAAATTCAATTTCAATTATTAAATTTGATTGAGTATTTTAAAAAAAAAAATCAAATCCAAAAGAATATGTTTTTTTTTCTCTCTCTAATGTGATGGAGTTTAAAGTGTGATTTTTTTTTTTTGGAGTTAAAAAGAAAATTTATTATAATTGTGTGTGTATATATACTATTTTGGTTCCTAAATATTATCAAAAGTTTATTTTTTATCCATAAACTTTGAAAAAGTTTTTTTTTTTTCATCGTTAAACTTTGTAGACATTTTTTTTTCAATAGTTTCGAGACAAAAATAGGAATGAAAAAAAAAAACTTTTTTTAATAGTTTAGAGATGAAAGAAGAAATTTTTTAAAGTTTAAGGACAAAAGTAAAACATTTTCAATAGTTTAGGGATGAAAAAACAAACTTATCTAGTTTAGGGGGAAAAAAGAAATTTATTAAAGTTTAAGGATGAAAAATGAACTTTTTGTAAAATTTAAGGACTAAAAAAATATTTTACCGTTATTATAATGTTTGTCATTTATTTAATACATTGAGTTGAATTGTTGAATCTAAAATTTAACTAAACCTCACTTTTTAGTCCTTTTAAAAATGGGGTCATTTTCGTATTAAATAAACAATGGAGTCATTTTATGTCATTCAAATACAAAAATAAAAAGGAAAAAGAAGAACAATGGGATAATTTTGATTTAGTTCATATATATATATATATATTTATTTATTTATCAAGTCAATTTTTTAATTATTATTTATTATGTCAATTTCATCTATTATTGTATAAACCAAGTCAATTTTTTTGGAAAACTTGTTGATTTCATAAATTCTGATAGAGTTTGTTGTTTGGAAGTAGCTTGGATTTTGGCGGATATTGAGCTTATTTGTGAAAGTTTTGTTGATATATCATTTGTTAATGTTCCTATACATCCAGAAAACATCATAATTATTAAACTAAACAAGAACAAACTTAAAAATAAACTTTTCTATAGTTTAGGGACAAAAAAGGAATTTATTAAAGTTTATTACAAAAACAAACTTTTGGTAAAGTTTAGGGACCAAAATAATATTTTACTATAATTATAATGTTTGTCATTTATTTAATACATTGAGTTGAATTGTTGAACTTGAATCTAAAATTTAACTAAACCCCACTTTTTAGTCCTTTTAATAATGTTGTAATTTTCATATTAAAAAATACAATGGGGTCATTTTCTGTCGTTCAAATAAAAACATAAAATAAAAAATCTTCTATTAAAAAAAGAAGAACGATGGGATAATTTTGATTTAGTTCATATATATATATATATATATTTATTTATTTATTTATTTATCGAGTCAATTTTTTAATTATTATTTCATCTATTATTGTATAAACCAAGTCAATTTTTTTTGGAAAACTTGTTGATTTCATCAATTCTGATAGAGTTTATTGTTTGGAAGTAGCTTAGATTTTAGAGGATATTGAGCTTATTTATGAAATTTTTGTTGACATATCATTTGTTAATGTTCCTATACATCAAGAAAACATCATAATTATTAAAATAAACAAGAACAAACTTAAAAATAAACTTTTCTATAGTTTAGGGACAAAAAAAGAATTTACTAGAGTTTATGGACGAAAAATGAATTTTTGGTAAAAGTTAGGGATCAAAATAATATTTTACCGTTATTACAATGTTTGTCATTTATTTAATACATTGAGTTGAATTGTTGAATCTAAAATTTAACTAAACCCCACTTTTTAGTCCTTTTAACAGTGTTGTCATTTTCGTATTAAAAAAAACAATAGGATTATTTTCTATCATTCAAATAAAAAAAATAAAAAAGAAGAAGAAGATCAATAGGAATTGGATTTGCTATAGGTTTTTGGGGCATATGCAGTTCTTTGATTCTAAAGCGGTCATGGAGACATGCCTATTTCTTATTATTGGACAACATGAAGGATTGGCTATACGTAACAATGGAGGTGAAGAAGGCAAGATTTTGGTGGATGTTTCAAAGGCAGGGGTAACCACTTTTAATGTGAGGTAAACAAAGTAAGTCATCTATAGCTCTTTTTCACATGTTTTTAGATTTTTTTTTTTTTTTTTTTTTGAGAATCTATTTTTAGATATATTTTGTTGTTGTTGTTGAGTTATTTTTATAGGTACTTTGGAGCACTAAAAATGGTGTTATCTTCTCTTACATTCATAATTAGGTCTACTCATTAAATTCATAATATGATCCATCATGAATGTTGAAGGAGGGGGCACCATTTCTCTGTGCTTCAAAAGTATCTAAGAATTTTTCATTGTTGCTACTCTACGGCAATTTATTTCTGTCTTGTTCTTTAAATTGTTTTTGATTTTATTTTCTACTCTTTTTTGCACCTTTTTTTTATTCGCTACGCATGCTAAGAATCATTACTAATGCTTTTCATATTTCAAATTACATATCAGGAAGTAGAGATTACCACTGAAGGCAATACACTTAACCAGTGGCGGAGCCATGATTTTAGGTTAGGGGGGGCAAGATCAAAAGAGAGTAAAATTAATTCGAAAATCTATTAATTTGATATTAATAACAAAATAAATAAAAAACTATATGCAAATGTAATTGTCATATACAATTAAAATTTGGGTTTGTAAAAAAAAAAAAAAAAAAAACTTGGGTTTGAGACTGAAAAATGTTGGTGAGGAAAGAAAAAAGGGTTATACATAACAGAGGTGATATGAGTAGTTCTAGACCATAAATTATTTCACAATGTTTTTGTCAAAACTTTGATATGATAGACTGTAAGTGATTAATAAATACTAACACATAAATTCACAATTTTATTTTCAACAATCACACTTTGCCATGCAACAATTGTGATAAAAAGTTGTAAAAAATTATGAACGCATTTTTGAGGTGCTATGAGTGAAAGTAGGTTTTTTTTTTCATAATTCTTTTCAGCAAAATAGTGGTGGAGAAGTAGGCTGTACAAGTGGTTTTATTTTATTATAATATTATTATAAGGTGGGACCTATTTTTTTTTTAAAAGAGTTGCAGTGGCCCCAAATGTGAAATTGTTTTCCTACAATAAACTAATGCACGGTACAAGTACAATAGGTATGTAAAAAAGCCGATTGTCCTAGCGTATGCAAATAACACCTTGTACTATATATTACTTAGAATTTTTGGGCGCCCCTGGTTCTGAGTACTCAAGAAAAAAAAAAAAAAATAAAATAACCACACTACTATACTTTCTCGATGTTGTCCACATCCTTATCTTCTACATATCAATTGCCTGTATGTTCATTGGTCATGACTATGATCATGGATGGAAGGTCCTTTAAGCTACCTTATGCATTTATGACGCTATTCGTTTTAGTGCACTTGAGATTAACCCTTGGCAAATTCATTCCAGGGGTTGGAGATGCTAACAACATCAGTTGCCCAGAAGATGAGAGACAAGCGCTGCTCGAGTTCAAAAAAGGAATCAGTGATCCCCTAGGCTGGCTCTCTTCATGGGGGAGCGAAGAAGAAAAAAAGAATTGCTGCAATTGGCAAGGGATTCAGTGCAGCAACCAAACAGGCCATGTAATTCAGCTTCAGCTTGGTATTTGTAATTTGAGAGGTATGATTAGTCCTTCAATACTGGAGTTGCCTTATTTGACTTATTTGGATCTCAGTTTCAATGATTTTAATCATAGCCATATCCCAGACTTCATTGGTTCTCTAAGTAACTTAGAACACCTTGATCTCTCTCAGACCAATCTTAGTGGCCCAATTCCACATCAACTTGGAAACCTTTCACGCTTGCAATATCTTTATCTTGGCTTGAATAATTTGACAAAATCTGAAAATCTTGAATGGTTGTCTCATATGTTTTCAATAGAAGATCTTGACCTAAGTTTTACAAATCTCAGTGTTGCCAATGATTGGCTTGAAGTTGTGAGTAGTCTCCCTAATTTAAAAACCTTGGATATGTCGGCCTGTAATCTTCCTCTGATGAGTCTTTCATCTTTTTCCCAATTCAATCATTCAAAATCTTTTACTTCTCTTGAAAGTCTGCAACTCCGCGATAATGAAATTAATGACATTCCAAAATTCATTGGGGATATATGTACTTTACGTGAATTGGGTTTGTCAGGGAACAATCTCAATGGACAACTCATTGAGCATATCAATGACTTGTTTGGATGTGCAAAAGACTCATTAGAGGTTTTGGAATTAGCAAGGAACCAATTATGGGGATCATTGCCTGATTTTGCAATGTTTCCATCATTAAAAGAAATACAACTTTGGTCCAACAAATTAAATGGGACTATGCCCAAAACCATTGGAAACCTTCATAATCTGGAGCATTTGGATGTTTCGTTGAATTATTTGCAAGACGTCATCTCTGGAGCACATTTCTCAAATCTTTCCAAATTATTGTCATTGGACTTATCTGGTAATTCTCTTACTCTTGAATTTGACTTCAATTGGGTTCCCCCTTTCCAATTGGATGAACTACAATTGAGATCTTGCAAGTTAGGGCCTAGATTTCCAAATTGGATCCGAACCCAAAGGAATGTTACCATCCTTGACATCTCCAATGCTCAAATTTCTGATACCGTTCCAGCAGAGTGGTTTGCGAACTTGCCTCCTAAATTATATAGGTTAAATATTTCTAGCAACCAAATACATGGACAGCTACCTAATGTGTCGAAAATGAGTTCGAGTGAACTGAAATTTGATTTGAGTGCTAACCGTTTAGAGGGTCCACTGCCACTTTTTTCAACTAATGTCAGCTCCTTGAATCTCTCCAGAAATCGCTTTTCGGGGCCACTGTCACCTCTTTGTAAAGTCAATGATGGGGGGTTGGGTTTTCTAGACCTATCTGATAACCTATTATCTGGGCAACTTCCTAATTGTTTTATGAATTGGCCGAATCTACTTATCTTGAATTTGGCAAACAACAATTTCTTTGGTGAAGTTCCAGGCTCTTTCGGCTTCTTGTCGATGCTCCACACATTGAGTCTACATGATAACACTTTCTCTGGAGATTTTCCTAATTCCTTGAAAAATTGTAGCAACTTGAGATTTATGGACTTGGGAAACAATAGGTTCTCCGAAAAAATACCAGCATGGATTGCAGAAGACCTACCACAATTGATTGTTCTCATCCTGCGTTCCAATAAGTTTAGTGGAAGCATACCATGGGATACATGTAAGTTGAAATATTTACGAATCTTGGACCTCTCTTTAAATGACATCTCTGGAACTATACCACAGTGCCTCAATAATTTCACTGCCATGGCTCACAAAGCTGACTCTTCAACTAATCTTTTTGAGGGTGGTTACTATGACTCATATGGAAATAGTAATGGAGATTATGTTGACAGTGCTATGGTTGCATGGAAAGGAAGGGAGTACAAGTTTGGCAAAAATCTTGGACTACTAAAGATCATTAACCTTTCAAGTAACAAGTTGACAGGAAAACTTCCTACTGAAATTACTAGCCTTTTGGAGTTAGTTGTACTGAACATATCCAAAAACAACTTAATTGGAGAAATTCCGCAAACAATTGGTCAGTTGAAGCTGTTAGAATCATTTGATATGTCATGGAATCAGTTTTCAGGTGAAATCCCATCAAGTATGTCAGAATTACAGTTTTTGAGCCACCTAAACCTATCTTTCAACAATTTATCTGGAAAAATTCCTTCAGGCACTCAACTCCAGGGCTTTGATGCAACTTGTTTCACTGGAAATAGGGCTCTTTGTGGGCCTCCACTGACACAAAAGTGTCCAGGTGAAGAAACACCAAACCAATGTTTACCAACTGACAATGGCAGTATTGAAGATGACAAGGACAATAGAGATGAATTCGAGAAATGGTTTTATGTTGGAGCAGGAATTGGATTTGCTGTAGGTTTTTGGGGCATATGCAGTTCTTTGATTCTAAAGCGGTCATGGAGACATGCCTATTTCCTATTATTGGACAACATGAAGGATTGGCTGTACGTAACAATGGAAGTGAACAAGGCAAGATTTTGGAGGATGTTTCAGAGGCAGGGGTAACCACTTTTAACGTGAGGTTAACAAAGTAAGTCATCTATAGCTCTTTTTCACATGTTTTTAGATATATTTTGTTGTTGTTGAGTAATTCTTAGGTATTTCATGATTGGGTCCATTCATTAAATTCATGATAAGGTCCATCATGAATGTGAGAGGAGAGAGCACCATTTCTCCTTGCTTCAAGAATACCTAAGAATTTTCTATTTCTGCTACTCTGCGACAATTTATTTCGATCGTGTTCTTTAATTTGTTTTTGATTTTATTTTTTTACTCTTTTTCACATTTTTTTCTTATTAGCTACACATGCTAAGAATCATTACTAATGCTTTTCATATTTCAAATTACATATCAGGAAGTAGCAGGGATTGCTACTGAAGGCGATACATTTAACCTGGATGGTAAATTTCACTTAGCAATTGCATGAAGTTGAAGAGGTTCTATCTAGTGCCTTTACTCTAATGGTTTTCTTTTACCTTGGTGTTAATGTCTGTCTACTGCAGCTGCACATGTATACATGAATGTCAGGACTCGTTTGTAATATTTGTGTGGGTGTGGTCTAGATGGTTTATTTTATTGCCTTTTCTCTTATCGCCGTCATTGTCAGCTTCAAAAATGTAAATTTACAAACAGATCATATGTAATTTTAATTTAGTTGAAGTGTACTTGTACCTTCGATTGTGATGTTATTGGTGGTTATTAGCCATGTGGCCCCTCTTTCGGGGGCATTTAGACATTGTTGAATGGATATGCGTGTTAGTTGAAGAATCTCGAGAGTCAAGAGTATGCTTTCTTTAACCCAGTTCATGTTAGGAGGTGGCTCATGAAAAATGACTCTTCTTTTCTCTAAGAACAATTCATAATAGCTGCATGGTAGGAACAGTTCATTCTCATTTTGTCACCTTCTCTCTCAGCAATTCTTTACTACTTTGTAATTTAATTAGATACTTGGTGATAAACCATTTTTTTTTCCTCTTGGAAGTTGTTAAAAGTTAAAATTGATGATTCTGATTGCACTTGCAGCAAATGAACACGTTGCACTGCTAAATTCTTTTAGCTACAAACTTTGCATGCTTCTGTAGTTACAAGAATGACGTTCTTTCTGACATTTTACTTACAATTTTTCACAAATTCATCAAACTTATTTACAAATGGCCAACAGTTGTATAATTTGTAAACTTTTTTTTTTATACATAGATGTTGACATTCTACTGCGGTAGATTAAAGTTGAATGTAATCAAATGGTTAAGTTCATGTCATCTGCATGGTGAGGAAGAAAAGATCGAGAGAGCGGAATTTTGTCTGCTGTCAAGATTCATACTACATCTACAACAAAAACAAAAACAAAACAAAAAAGTTATGGTGAGAAAACTAAGATTGAAAAGTGGAGAAGAAGCATCTGTATAACTACTTGAAAATTTTCACAATTTTCATAGTTTCTTCAGGCCCTTTGCAAAGTTTGGATATCGAAGCAAAGTTTTTAGGCTTACTAAAGTATTGGACTGTTCTTGTTGACTTAAGTTTGTCAAGAAACATGGCTTCTAATATAATATGGACTGGAGTGACCGAACAAGCATCTGTACAACTACTTGAAAATTTTCAGATACATCACCAACTCTCACAACCAATTACTTGCACCTAGACCCTTGGTACTAAATCAGTGTTTAGTTGACTAGCATTGAAAGAAAAAAAAGTTGAACATAGATTTGAGGTGCAGTAAGCCAACACCAAAATCACCAAAATTTAGGAGCAACGGAGCTCAATCTAGGCAAGAAAAAGCTTAACTAAACCTTATTGCTTGTTTGACCTTGTAATCAGCATTTCAGCGCATGTTTCAAAGACATACAAGGCCCTCACATTATAAATGTGTGTGTGTGTATTCATTGAAGTGCTTTCAAAAACATGACTTCTCTGATTTGAAAAACATAAATATGTTGACCACATCTATTGTTCATGCTATTTGCAAGGAGTCTTTCTAACGTTGCAACAAGAAGCATTCATTCGTGTTATAGAAAAAGCAAGTTTGCCTCAATTTCTATACTAAGAAATAAACAAATTTTATTGGCTTCAATAATGATACCACTCTAAAGAGAAGATCTATGCTTTAACATGATATTATTTCCATGAGGTGTGTAAAGACCCAAATTGAACAGCAGCCATGTCACTGTGCAGCAGTCCAACAAATTGAACAGCATCAGTCCAACAAATTTGTCTTGTAACTTGTAAGAATCTAGAGCTACATCCTTCAAAAGAATCAAGGAATTGTAATTCTTTTTATCCTCTGTTTAATAAATTTCCTAATTAATTATCACGTCTCTATGTTCCATTCAATTGTCATTACTATGACAGAAATTTAGAACAAAAGGATGAAACTCAGAGATATCACCACTGACACCACAACACCACCAATTGATTTGCCAAAACCTCCCGTCAAAACCCCAAGCACATTGAAACTCATTAATGAGAAAATAATCATTGCAGCATGTAAAAGACAACAAAATTCTCATTAATGAGTAAATAACACAAAATACTTTAGATCATCATCATTGCAGCATATAAAAGACAACAAAATTCTCATCTTGATTAGTAAATTTACTACTTTTTAGTAAGTTTCAACAAAATAATCAAAGTCCCACATAAAACAGAACCTAATATTACCCAAAATCAGAAAAGATATCAAAGTAGAGCAACATACCTGTAATCAACGGCGGCGGGTACGGTGAGGGTTTGACGGAAGCAACGACGACTGATCGAAGAGGGTGAGGGAGACTGGATAGGGAGAGTGAGACTGATGGAGAGTGGGGGAGAGTGGGGAAGATTGATCACAGAGCAGAGAGCGAGGAAGAGTGTAAAGGGAGAGTGATGGTAGAGGGCGAGGGAGTGTACAGGGAGAGAGTAGAGAGTGAATAGGCATTGTGAGACGTTAGGGAATCAAATCATTAAGGCAAACTCAATTTCCTACTTACCGAGTTATGCATGTTCACACAAGCATTTTTTTTATTGGAAAAAGCCACGTCTGCTTTGCCAACATGGCACAACGGTCAGACAAACTCGACCATACGAATATTGACTTCTTTAGTAAAACTCGATCCACACATTCTCGAGTTTCAAAACAATGGCATTTTCCTAAATAGTTTGAGAAAAGGGGAAAAATGCTGAAAAGTTTGTGAGAAAGGGGCAAATGCCCATTTTGACCCGCTTTTCACAGCTAGATAGGGCAACAAAGCTATGGTTTGCACGTAGTCCCTCTAAGATATCAATTGCTTTTTTTACATTGTAGGCGGGATTCAAACGCAACTCTATTATAAAACACAATAAACTTTACTTGTGAAACTAATTGCAATCCACAATAAAATTAAAATAACAAACAAAAAAGCAAAAAACTAACTAACAATTAATCATAAGGCAATACACAAGCTTTCTCTCTACCTTCTTTGGAAAATCAAAGTTGCTAGTGTCTAAACAATTTATAATATGGATTTTGCACCCATAAACTCCACCTTTTTTTACTTATTTATTTAGCCACCGAAAAAAAACAAAAACAAAAACAAAAACAAAAAACAAAAAAAACAAGAGATTTTGCAGTAGGAATTTAGGATTATATATGATGTCAAAACTTGGAGAAATTATAATGTTCTCACGGTGGACAAGTGACGTAGTTCACCATTCCAGTAAAAGACTCCCACTTGTTTAAAATTGTGGAGTTTTAAATAAAAACTGACTACTGACTTGGCAATTTTAAACAGGTGAGAGTCTTTTACTGGAATGGTGGACAAGTAACGTGATCCATCATGAGGACTATATAATTTCTCCAAAACTTATTGGCTTCCAAGAGATCACTAGCCACATAAAAGATCTTATCCAAAAAAATATTTAAAATTGTAATTTTTACAATTTAACATTTACTAAACTAAAAATTTGAACTAAATTGTGAACACATCAAATTAACATGAAATGTACTTGAAATTACCGAAATATTAAGGGCATAATTATTAAGTAAAATGTTTCGAAATTTTGAACCAAAACATGTCATTGTCAAAATTTAAAAATCAGGTACGTATATCCTGATTCCTGAATCCTATAAAAGGGAACAACCCCCCATAGCATGGCAGCAACAAAAACCAAAGACATTGCCATATTGATAACTGGTAAAATTAAATGGCTAAAATTCCTCTAGCTACAGCTCTAGTACTCTTTCCTCTCCTCGTCCTAGTCTTCATCAGAACCTCTCAAGCCGGTGGCATTGCTGTTTACTGGGGTCAGAGTGGCTATGAAGGAACTCAAACTGAAACATGTGCCACTGGAAAATATTCCCATGTAATCATATCTTTTCTGAACCATTTTGGCAATGGTAGAACCCCAGAAATCAGCCTTGCGGGCCATTGTAACCCAGCTTCGAATGGGTGCACCATGGTTAGCCCTTCCATAAGATATTGCCCAAGTCGAGGAATTAAGGTGCTACTCTCAATTGGAGGTAGAATTGGAAGCTACTCTCTAGCTTCTTCAATGGATGCCAAAAATGTAGCTAATTATTTTTGGAACAATGTCTTGGGTGGACAGTCACCTTCACGTCCACTAGGTGATGCAATATTAGATGGCATAGATTTTGACATAGAGCTTGGCTCAACACTTCATTGGGATGATCTTGCTAGGTACCTAAAGGCATATAGTCAGTCAGGAAGAGTTGTGCACTTAAATGCAGCTCCTCAATGTCCATTTCCTGATAGTTTTGTTGGTAATGCTCTTAATATGGGGCTTTTTGACCATGTTTGGGTTCAGTTCTTTTTTTTTTTTTTTTTTTTTTTTGAGAAACAAACACACACACACAAGGGAGAGGGAAACAATCATCCATGCCAATACAGTGTTGGCAACATCAATAACCCTAATATTCATGGAAAAAATGGACTGCATCGATAAATGCTGGAAGCATATTTATAGGGTTACCGGCAGCTTCTGTGGCATCAGGTAGCAGGTATATTCCACCCAATGTGTTGGCATCTCAAATACTTCCATTGATAAAGGGATCACCTAAATATGGAGGTGTGATGCTTTGGTCCAGGTATTTTGATTATAGAAGTGGATATAGTTCCTACATCAAGGGAAGTGTCTGAGGGTACTTAATATGTCTCTACCCAAAACTATTACAAAATAGTGAATATTCTTTTCATTTTATTTGGATGACACTAGATGTGGATGTGGTCGGATAGCCACGAAAGGGAAAAATAATTAAATAAATTGGAAATTTTAAGCTAGTATGGATTAATTACTTGGAATGATTCCATACATAAATTCGAATGTTGAGCTTGACTTTCTTGGCTTGTACAATTTTTTCAGTCACGGTGTTGTGATTTCATGTATGCCTTTTTCTTTTCTTTTCTTTTCTTTTCTCTTTTTTTTTTTTTTTTTTTTTTTTTTTTTCTGGAAAACAAGAACGAAGAATCAAAGATGCGGATGTGGTTGGATATTTCCTTCAATTTGATACATGCCCATGTGAAAACTTGAAACACTGCTATAATTATAGTGGATATCGGATGCCACATAGTATGTACATGGAAATGGAGAATATACTCTTATTGTTTTTTTGTTTTTTTCCCTATAAAATAAGTTAGAGATAATATACTTTATTTGAACCGGAACAAAATGAAAATTCAAGAATATATAGATTAAATATTAGTTTATTAAAAACCATCTGGTTTTTATACCATTGCTTGATTGGTTGACATTAGTGATTGAATTTTATATCATCTGGTTTCCACAGTGATTGTATTGTGATTAATACTTTGGATGACCATCAAATTGTGTTATGTCCTTACAGACAAACTGTGTTGGTGTTTAACAAGATAAAACTGCAAGCTCTAGATTTCTGAACATATATCAGGAAATTTATAAAGCGGTATTCTACCAAAAACAAAAAATAAAACAGAACAAAGCACCAAAGAGAAGCAAGTGGAACCATGAAATACACATAGATAATAATGCAAGCAAAATTCACGTCTATCCATCAGAGGGAAACCCCAGAACAGATACGACTGCCCGGACAGTTCAAAATAATCACAGGCATCTACACTTTCCGTACCTGGATATTGTGGGTAGATTGGAACCGCCAGATGGGTTGTCTTCCACTCTGGAGAAGTGCTACCTCTTCTCCTTCCTTCACCATCCCTTGCTTCTGTACATGGAAACCAAATGAGTATATTACAATGATGAAGATGTGATCGTATGAAACCTATATAATTTGAATTTTCGGATTCAAAAAATCTAGCTGTCAGTGAAATCTAGCACTCTATGGCAACAACACTGGTTGAATTATGGATAGCATCTATTCATCACCTTATGGGCTTACACAATTCAACAAGCTCTGAGTCTCTGACTTCCAAGAAAACTATAAAGATTGCGAAAGGATAGTCCACTTAAGATTGGGAGTGCCATATCTCCAATTGTCTTTTATAGAGATATGCCCTCTAAATTGAAATGCCATTCATCAGTCCAAATGGACAGCATGGTCAGTCATAAAGTATACCATGTAAGATACATGGAAAAGCAAAAGCACAAATGTCACAGGGCAAGAGATATTGGGCCCATGTTGAAGGTTATTGGGGTAAGGCTTCAATCCAATGCTTCCATGCACAAGACGAGATATGGGACCAACACATGGCCATTTAGGACACATGTTGCGTACAGTGCACAGGAGCATTTAATGCAAGCCAAACACAAAGGTTATTATATAATATATATATCCTATCTAAATATGGATTGTTCCCAGGTTGAAGTTCTGCCCTGAAAGCCAGATGCACCACAACCCATCTAAGTTTGGGTTTCAAAGAAAAACACATTGAAGTTTGAACTTATAAGTTATAATTCTATTGTAATATTTAATCCTGATCTTTGTTAGCTAAATTTTAGCACACCAGTACATCTTCATTATTGCCCAAGTCAAATGGTGCAAGTAAATTCACTTGCGAAAACCTTTACCTGTAGTAAAGCTAAGGCATTTGAAAATGTCTCTTCAGCATCTTCTGAGAATTGCATGCAGATAAGACAGACTCCTTGACACACTGCCAACCTCTGTTGAATAGTCTTCCTGCATGGCCATCAAAGTTATGTGATCAGCCACATTATTAGATTTACATTCCTTGGCTTTTCTCCGAACTCTCAATTAACTCATCAAGCAGACAATAGACCTCATTCATGAACTTCCGACTCAACGATATTTAAACAAAATGTAAATTAATAGAAATAAACTCTCAAAAGTAGCTGATCTCAGGGAAATAATTTGGTTTTCCAAGCTCCAGGTTAATTTTGGATTTCAATAATTAATCCAGACACTAACGAACTTAGCAGTTCTATATTTTCAGCCATAAGACAAGATAGGACATTTAGTATGCATTTGGATATCACTTATTTTGCTGAAAACTGATAACAATAAAAAATCATTTTCCGGTTACTATTCACTTTTAAAATTACTGTTCACATGACTATTTGCACAGAACATGAACAATGCAATAGGCACAAGTTTAAAAATAAATAAAAAAAGCCTGAAACGCGGACACGCAAACCAAACAAACACTTATTATGCCAGATTTTGCATCACAATGACCAGCTAAGAGTCTGTCAAGAGTAGACTTATGCCTAAAGAAAAATCTAATAGAGACAGAAAATATGCCTGCAGCATGATGAGGTCCAATATGCAATACTGTATCATAACCTCCCATGTAAACAGTATCCTCATTGCATAACAGTTTTAAGACTTAAGGATAGAAGAAACTCACTCATTTATAAAAGCAAAAATAGTGCCAGAAGGCTGATAGTGGCTCAGTAGTGTAGCCATGAAACCAGTTCTGGTGAAGACAACAATTGAGGTTCCAAGAGTGTTAGACATAATGGTTGCATGGTAAGCAAACATTTCGCTCATATGATTCTACACACAACCAAAAAAACTTCCAGTCAGTATTCAGTGTTAAAAATCAAATAGGTTTTTTTCCAGGGGGGGGGGGGGGGCAGATAGAGACTCCATGAAACATCAAAATACATGAAATTTGCATCAAATAACCTTAAAGGCTTGACCAAGATTAGCTGGCATTTCACTGCCTGATATTGTAGCCTCAGTCCATAATGCAACTGTGTGCATGACTTTCACAGCTTTCAAAGGGAACCTGCACAGCAGTGAAATCATGTCATTTGAGTGCATTAAGGTGTAAAAGTTTACACATAAATAATTTATATTATTTAAGCCCATAGTGGCTTGTAAGCAATGTGGATGTTACTTGCTCTACTGCAACCTGAGCAACACCACTGAAACACAAATCTGCAGTGACCAAAATTTGACAGCCAGGAACCAAACCTGAAGTAAGTAAATACTTCCAGGGACATCAAATCTCTTCGTACCCACCAAGGATTGATCAGAAGTAAGTAAATACTTCTCATTGTGCATGATGCTTGCACCAAAAAATAAAATAAAATCTCCAATCACATCCAAAGTAACAGACTAGTGTCTAACTGTATACAGCTAATTGGGTACCACTTTCTCTGTTTTTAATTAAATTAATTATTTATCCAAAAAAAAAAAACCATCCGAAGTAACAGACTACAAAGTCAAAAAGAAGTAGCTTACTTTCCATGAGCAGTTTCACCAGAAAGCATGACTGCATCAGCACCCTCTCAGACAGCAATGGCAATGTCTGATACCTCTGCTCTGGTTGGTGTTGGGTGTACAATCATGCTTTCCAGCATATTTGTTGCCACAATAACAGCCTTTCCTGCATTTCGTATTGAAATGTTCTGAATGTCAAAGAGTAACTCGACTTGATGTCTTAAAAGTTCCTATAAAAGGCCACCAAAACAGGCAATGACATCCCTTTTGTTGCTATTCTATTAAAACTTAAAAGTAAAATACCTGCAGAAGTGGAACCTCCTCAATAGGGAGCTCTGCACCAAGGTCTCCTCTTGCAACCATTGCCTGGAATAGGAAGAGCGTGTTACTTCAAGCAGGTGCCAGGTAGTACACAAGTAAGGCAAGAATCCAGATTTTTTATTTTTTTCATCGATAAGTAAGAAGCCAGATTTAGATCAATATTAAAGAAAACTGGTGGAATTCTAGGTCTAAATGATAACTGTCCATCAAATGGAGCAGCAACTAGAAGATAAAATGCAAGGATTAGGGAGATCACCCCATCAGATGCTGTGATAATGGAATGCAAATTTGGGATAGAGTCTGCGCTTTCAATTTTGACAATGACATGTATATCTGCACCACAGCCTGCCATAGAAAATGGAAAAATTATATTATAATTGGTACTTTGGGGAAGACTAACAAGCATGTTCAAATTTCTTTTTTAAATTAAGGTATTTTGTCTATATGTTTACTTTGCAGATAATTCTTCAATTTATGAACTACTTGTGCATCTTTAACAAAGGAGACGGCATAACAATCAACTTTGTTGCCCACTCCGAATTTGATATCATCCCAATCCTTCACTGCAACAAACCAATATAAACATTTATACCCATTTGGAAAATGAAAAAATTTCTCACCTAGAGAGAGAGAGAGAGAGAGGAAAAGGCAAATCAGTAGGATAGTACAGAGGGCATAAAGATTCAAGGTCTAACCAGTGATGGAAGGTAGTGTTGCACTCTTTCCTTGAACATTTAAGTGACGCCTAGACTTGAGCTCTCCTCCATCAACGACTACACATTTCACTGAATCTTCTGTCTTGGATTTCACCATCAACGACATCATACCACCTATAGCATAGATCAAGAGTCAGCCATGCAGTGACATATGTCATAAAAGGAAATGTTACATCATTCCAAATTCTGATCTGATATACAAAGAACAGAGCTTGCCTCTTTAATCACAGTTGCAATCCAAAGACAATCATCTCGCAACAGAATCTACAGTTAGCTTAAAATCTGTGGTTCTTAAAGGCTCTGAAGTGTCTGAACTGGTGGAAACAGGTACTAATTAGAACTTGTTATGATAATTCATCTCAAGTGCTTCAAGAGAATTCCATGGGCAGAAACCCTTCACAATACTAAGGGTGTGTTTGGATAGAACTTATTTTGCTGAAACTGAAAACTGAAAACTGAAAACACTGTAGCAAAATAATTTTTAAATGTATGAATAGTGCTGTGGGACCCATTTTTAATGAAAAAATTGATAAAAAATGAAATTTGTGGGTCCGTGAACAGTGCACATGTGCACTGTTCACTGCAAAAAGTCAACATTTGCGGTTACTGTTCAATGAACAGTAACCGCTACAGTACCGCTACAGTACCGTTTGACTCCCTTTTCTGCAAAACGCGTGATATGTAAAAAAAAAAAAAAAAAGTGTGAAACACAGAAAACGCAACGCAACGCTCAATACAAACACACACTAAAGCTGACAACCCCTTATAAAAGTATTATGGGTTCTAAAATCTTAAACAAAGTGTGAAATCTAGGAATGGCAACGGGTCGGGTTTTTCCATATCCGGACCCGACCCGCGGGGCAAGATCCGCAGCCCGGATCCGGTCCGTTTAGGGTACCGGGTTTTTTTCTGGGGCCCGGATCCGCCCCAGCCAGGCTCCGCGGGCCCCACGGGCCCCGTTTAGGGATTGGGCCCAATTCGTGGCCCAACTAAAAAAAAAAAAAAAATTAAGCCCAGATTTATTTTTTCCTACGTTCAAGCCCAGATTTATTTTTGCCGTTGAAGTCACGGACTCCGCCTGACTGAATGAGGGAGTGTGTGAGTGAGGGAGGGTCGGACTGAGGGAGGGAGGCGTGAGGGAGTGTCGGTCCTGTCGGAGTGTGGGAGTGAAGGACTGCGCAAAGGGAGATGGAGGGTCGGAGTGACTGAGCTGAGGGAGAGGAAGGGTCGGCCCCCCGCTGTTGCCGGCGTCGGCGTTGGCGGCTGGGGTTCTCAGCCGCTGCAGCAACAACCACAACAGCCGCCTCAACAACAACAGCAGCCTCTTCCTCCTCCTGCTGCTCCGGTAGCTCTTTTAAATAATCCTAGTTTCGCCCTCCAAAACCCCCAAGCTGCCTTAGTTTTCCTTCAACAACATCAACAACAACAACAACTTCTACAACAACAACTACAGCAACAGCAACAGCAACAGCAACAACAACAACAACAACAACAACAACAGCAATTCCTTCTCCAAAACCAAAACCCTAACACCTTCCCAATCCAAAACCCTCCTCCTCCGAATAACCCTAACCTCCATATCCCTCCTCCCCAGAATCTGAATCTGACTCAGAATCAAAATCAGCAGTTTTCCAATTCGAAACAAACCCACCCAATCGAAAAGGTCGATCGCCAAAACATCTCCCCTCCCCAGAATCCGAAGTTGCCCAATTCAAAGCAAACCCACTCAATCGACAAGGTCGACCGCGCCGTCACTGAGGGACTGTCGGAGGGAGGCGTGATCGGACTGAGGGACTGTCGGAGAGAGGCGTGATCGGACTGAGCTGGTCGGACTGCAATTGCAAAGTGCAGAAATGAGGGAGAGGGACTGCGGATCGGACTGAGGTGAGGGAGGGAGGCAGCTGAAGATTGAAGAGTGAAGACTGAAGATATGAGGAATTTGTTAGGGTTAGATTATAGGCGTATATATATATTAGGGTATTTTTGTAATTTTGGGTACCGGGTTTTAAACGGGTCGGGTCTCGGGTCGGGTCTGGGTTTTTTAAATAAAACCCGAACCCGACCCGAACCCGTTTCGGGTTTTTTTTAAAAAAACCCATACCCGACCCTATTTCTAATCGGACCGGGTAAAACCCGGTCCATTAGGATCGGGCCGGACCGGATATCCGCGGGTCGGGTAAAAATTGCCATCCCTAGTGAAATCTCAGCATACGACATAAGCCTCTTTTTACCCAATTCAAATGCTCTCGGTCACAAATTCTTAAAAATCTTTAAAAGCAGAGCCCACCGGACTGATATCAGCAAATTACATATTTATCAACAGTATGAGAGACATGGTACATGGTGGCTCATATTCCATTCAGTAGTTAATGATATTTTTCTGTCACACAACAATATAATAAACATTTCTAAAAGCATATTGACTTCATATTTGGGAATATAACATAACTTTCACAGTGATATTCACAGGCATGCACACATACAATAGTCTGATCTCAGTACTCAGAAAATTTGGTAAGTGACAGAACATGCGGATACCACTCAAATGTGTGTGTAAATATGCATGTGTAGTTTACAGCTTTGTTGGGTCACCAACTGCGCAATTCTCTACCAAATAATAAATTTGAACCTTGATGAGATGAAAGGGAGAATATATAAGAGTGAGATTTTGGATTTATCATGGAATCGTATTATGGGATTGTTGTCTAATTTTGTGATATTTTCATCCTTAAAGAATTATATATAAAAATATATATAAAAGATAAACCATAGTATTTATTGTTGCTACCCTCTTCTGAGTCACATTAATTTAACATAGCTATTCAGTCCATTATGGTCCAGTTTGGTTTACTCCGTCCAATCGGTACATTTTGGTTCATTTGATCCACTTCGGTCCATCTTGGTCCAATTCGGTCCTCTCAATCCATGTCGGTCCATTTAGTCTACTTCGGTCCAAGTTGGCTAATTTGGTCTGTTTCGGTTTACTTCGGTCAATTTCAGCCCACTCGGTCCTTTAGGTCTATTTCGGTTTATTTAGTTCACTTAGGTCTAGTTCGGTCCATTTAGTCTATTTCAGTCTACTTCTGTCAATTAAGACCATTTCGGTCCAATTCGGTTCATTTAGTCTACTTCGGTCCATTTAATCCACTTCGGTCTACTTCGGTGATGCTTTAAAATGAGAGATTTGTGTAAAAAGATGAGATGATTCATTGAGAATTATTCTTTTCAATGTAATGTTGGTAATTTTTTTTTTTAAATTACATTTTTTTAATGTAATTAAAGTTTTGTATTTTTTTTCTAATATAAGTAATTGATTTATTTATATATTTCTCTTTAGGTTTTTCAAGATATATAGATGATGAATCGTTTGTAAGGAGTACTAAAACAAATTACAATCATACATTACATTATTTATATACAAACTATCTCGCCTTATATAATAATTGAATGTAAATGTATTATGTTTCTTTAAAAAAATTACAAAATTTAAAACACTTTCAAACAACAAATATAGATAACTTTTCTTTTTCATAAGAAAAATGTGGGGCCCGGCCCAGAAATAATGGGCTATTCCAAATTCAGGCCCGTCCGAGGAGCGTCCTGTCCGAAGAGAAACCACATATGAAGCACTATTCAATCCCAATAACAACGAGGTAACCTTTCCGAGGAGTAACTCCTCCTCGGACGTCACGAAGTCCAGACGAGGAACTCTCCCTAGCCAACTCAGTTTCACCCTCTCAACATATAAAATGAATAAAATCCAAAATATCCCATGGAGAGCTACCACCACATTAATTGCGCCCCAACCACCCTCTTGGCCGCATTAATGAGGAAATGACCCCTGAACAGTACCGCCTTGGCCTCTGCAACTCACATGGGGAGAGATGAGGGCGTCTGATGGGACAGGCACTCAAGTAGATGTTTAGATGATCAACAAGTGTAAGGTTGAGATGAGAGGAGGGGAACTATATAATGTAGTGGAGTCCCTCAAAGAAGAGGACGAAAAATATTGTATGAGGAACTAAAGAAATAGAAATATACGTGAGAGATCCATTCTTGTGCTGGGGTTTTCTGCAACAATACTGTCCATGTATCAGACCGAATAGGCTCACTGAGGCTAAGTTCTTTGACCCATCCTCTACAAATATTTATTGTGAGTTGCGCTTTGGGCCAGAGCCTGATCAATAGAACTTGGGCCAGGAAAATCGTGCAACTACAAAAAAATATAGATAACTTAATGTAGAAAATAATTAAATCATTTTAAGAATGGTTTGAATCTAGGACTTATGAGTTTCATCTATTATTTTAATTTTTCACTTAACAAAAAATTGTCAAATTTTTTCACCTAACTAATTGACTGTATTAAATCTAAAACCGGCTAATTGAGTTCAAATACGTGACTGGCACGCTATTTACTGGATCAAAATGGCACAACAGCATTATTTACCAAAATATATATCAATCTAATTCTGTTTCCGAAATATGTAAAGATCTACCACTTTTTGGGTACTTGAATTTGAAGAACTCGAGTTTTCCATGGTAATCGAAGTTCCATGGAAAAATTTTCTGGCAAATTTAAAGTCTGTTTTTTCAAAGAACTCGAGTTCACGAAATTCGAGTACCCTGGAAAACTCGAGTACCCAAAAAGTGATAGATTCCTACATATTTCTGAAATAATAGTAAATTGATATATATTTCGGTAAACAGTGGTATTTGGCCGTATTTACCAACTAAACTTATACGGTACAAAAGCTCCAAGTCGTATACAGTAAGAGCAAACAATAGGCTACTGTCGTTTACGTTCAGTCTTCTTCCTAGGCTGCTTCTTCTTATTTTCTTTTTTCTGTTCTTTTCTTTTCTTTTCTTTTTTGGTAAACTTCAATATATTACTCGAGAAGGAACTAACAGGCCAAGGCATCTTCCTCACAGCAGCCAAACTGGCTGGAAGATTGCCTGGTACAAAACTAAGAGAACCTAAACAATCTAGTGCGTACTTTGCTGTCACATGGGCAGCAGCATTTCCACTTCTATTAATCCAAAGAAAAAGACAGGAGGAAAAGGACTTAGCCAATAGACTGATGTTGAAGACCTTAGTAGAGATGGCCCACACGGGGTTGCCTGAACCATCCAAGATGGCATTGATGCTGATTTTTGAGTCGCTTTCCACAATAATATGCCTACAATTTTTTCCATAAGCTAGGTGCAGTGCCTAGAGGATTGCTTCAGTTTCAGCAAGAAGGGGGGGAACATGTGAATTCTTCTTATTTTCTTCTTTCAATCTCTTATCTTATGCTTATGGATTCACATCCATGCTATGGTGAAAGCTTAATTTTATTTATTTTGTGATAAACAAAGCTTAATTTGGTTTACACCTTATCTTAAAATTCTAGTAGAATGAGATTGTGTGTACTTTGCAAGTTAGCAGGACCTGGAATTGTCTTTAATAAAGTACTTGTACCAAATTTCATAAATAATAAGGTTTCTTCGTAAATTTATATTTTAATTGGTTCCAACATACTAAACTTCTAGTTGATATTAAGAGCATTCCTATCAATTTGTGCAAAAATAATTTATGTCTATTTTAGTATGAGAACCTACTTTTTTTTTTTCATATTCACTTTTCAAAACACCTAAAATTAGATTATCTATTTACACTATATTTTATTAAAATATAATTTTATTTATTTATTTCATTATTTCTCTTTCTTCACACAGAGCAACCATCATCTACTTTTTTTTTTAATTCTCAAGATATGTAGAAAAAAAAAACTAAATGCAAAATGAGTAGTGTCAGTATAAATTTATACTATTATTGTAGAAATTATGTATTTTTATACAATTTTGAATGGTTTAACGTGATTTTTTTTTTTTTTTTGTTGCTTAATTGGCTAAAATATGGTCATTTTTCTATTATAGAAACAATCATAAAAGTACTATAATATTTTCATCCATTAGGTGGCATTTAAAAAATATATATATATCTGAAATAGAAGTCTTTTTTTAAAAAAAATAAAAATTATAGATGTTTCGAATATGGACTACTGTTCTCTAAAAAAAACGTATGGAATAATGTACATTCTACATTGTTTGCCCTACATATTTTCTGCATATTTTGTAGTATTACTTTGTTTGGGCTTCTGGGCCTCCTGGCATAGTGAAGTTTCTTTGCTGAATACCTAGCATTGTGAACAAGGCCGAACTCTAGGCCTAGGCCTAAGCCTAAGGTGTAAGATCTTACATGACCCATTCTTATCCTGCCACGTCTCATGATACACACACATAATAGGATATTAAATCCATAACTTAAAACTAAAATCAACCTAAAAATAAAAAATTTCTATGTCCATAAGATTTTCATTATAGATTAAGGTGATAAGTTGTTACTGGTTCTAATTTGAACTCACAATTGAAATTACTTTTTTACCATCTGTAATAACTAATAACAACTTGTCACTTGAAATTTTTATAAAAGATAAGCACAATCAAATAAATTTCTATAAAAGATAAGCACAATCAAATAAAATTTTTGAAAATTACATTTATATAAAAAAAAGTGTAATTTCCGGACAAAAAAAAAAAGTAAGCATACCAAAAATAAAAAACTATCAAATAAAAAATTATGTTTATTGCCAACTCAACTCATTTATTCTATGTGGGACCCAACAGTCCACTTTTTTTTTTTTTTTTTGAGAAGAAGTTTGTGTCTTATTCATTAAGGGAGGCTATTAAGATAAGCCTAAAGTATGGGCGCAACGTCTAGTAGTACATCTTCCATTCACATTAACAAGTAACAAAAGTGGCGCAAATTGCTCATCTGGCTAATTAAAGAATGTGCTATAGAGTTACAATGCCTTACGCCCTTACCTAAATACACATTCATAGACATATACATAAGTTGTGTTTGTTTTGGGTGTAAATGATTTCCGAAAAATATTTTACACCCAGGTCCATGTTTGGCACCACTTGAAAATAAAGTCAAACTAAAAATAGAATTCAATTTGACCGAAAAAATCCTTGTCAACCCATAAAATCATTTTCGTTCCCATTTTACCTTCAAGTGCTTTCTGGAATTACTCACTCCTCACACACTCCTCTCACACACGCACCAACCTCATTTCAGCTCCAACCCACGCACCAACCTCAACTCCACATACAGTCCAACGCCAAGCTCCAGCCGCCCAGCCAAGCCAAGGCCAGCCCAGATCATGTCGCCCCCATCGCCGCTCCTTCTGCCCAGATCACATCGTACCATCGAGATTGCACCTCAGCACTGGCTCTTTCGCACCAAGATCGCACCCCAACACTGGCTCGTTCGCACCGAGATCACACCCCAGCACCAGCGAAATCGCACCCACTCAACCTTACCGCCATGCTTCACCGCTACATATCTCCGATCCACCACCGCCATCACCACCCCCGCCATCATCCAAGCTACCCTCCTCCATGAGCTCTGATCCACATCCAAGCTACCCATCTACCCACACAACCCAATCCCCATTTTGGCAAACCTACACCCACCTTGCTCGATCCACACCCACCCGATCTAGCTGTCGTCGTCCTCCATTGGTATCGATCTCTCTCTTTCCCGATCTGGCTATCGCCGTCCTTCATTGATACCAATCTATCTCTCACTCTTTCTTCCTCCTCTCGTCAAGTATACTATGTATATATTGTGAATAAATGATTTTATTTTGATTTTTGGTTGTGTTAAGTGTATATTTTGAAATTTTCTGTTATAAAATTTGTTTGGAAGCTGAGAAAATGTGAAGCATTTGTAGGAAAATAGCATTTTCAAAATGTTACCAAACACTGAAAATCATTTTCCGAATTATTTTCCATTGCAAAACCAAACACTCGGATTTCATTTTCCTTACGGGAATTCATTTTCCTTTGCATTCATTTTACACTCGAAATTCGATTTACATCAAACCAAACGCAGCCATAATTGCAAATATTTGAAATCACAAAAAGAATACTTGAAACTTGTGCGACCTGTTAAAGTTTTAGGTGTAATTTTGTAAGTTTTGAGACTCATGATCATCTACAGGTTTTGAGGATTTCGTTTCATTTTTCTGATGGTTTTGGTGCCATTTTAGTGGTTTTATGGGTTATTTAGTCAAGTTAGCCTTTTTCACTTTAAAAAAAAAAAAATTATTTTGGAGATTTAAAGATTATTTTATTCAATTTATATGTTTCACAAGAGGGGGGTTATAACGGTAATTTTGAAGGTGTTGAGGGTGTTTTGATTAGTTTATAGGCCATAAGGGTATTTATGTCATTTTATAATTCTTAAGGGTTTTTCAATCATGAAAGTTTTAAAGGAGCATTTTTTTAGGTTGTGAAGGTATTTTTTTTAAACATTTTGGAGAGAGAAAGAGAGATTTTTGTTCTCTTGAGACCAAAATAAAAAATGTTTCACACTTCTTTTAGGGTCATTGTAAGAGCAGGTTTTGGATCCTCAGCCCAAAAGGTAGATGGATTAAGGCCCAAAGAGCCCAATATAATGAATTTGTAGAGAGTGAGCTAAAAACTAGGCTTCAATGAATTGGATAACGCTCACAATGGACCAAAGATAGTGAGAAAGCAAGAAAAACAATGAAAAAACAAGTTTGTATAAAGAAATTCTTCGTCGGCCATGTTTGAGGAGAGTAAGTCTTGGATATATATATATATATATATATATATATATATATATATATTTCTCTTAAACTTGGTTACAATTAAAGTTCTTAGTGCTACAATGTTTTTCCTTTTTTCAATTATCAGATCCCTCTCTGTAATGGGATTCTTCTCCTTTATTTTACCCCCTTGTGCTCTATCTCAGCCCTCCACGTGTAGATTAAATGACTAGCTCTCGTCCTTATCCCATCAGCACATTCCTAAAGCTTTTAGAGGTAGCTGTAAGGCTGAACATCACTGTTCAGGCATCACTTCCACATTAATGTGGTCAGAGAATTAGCTACAGAGCATTTAATGCAGTGGTAGCAACTTTCTCTCAGATATTTCTTACCTTCCCTTTGCCTCATTCCTTCCTAATGCTTATCCTTAACAGTGGAACTGCCCGGAATGTTGCTCTTGATGGTAGGTCAACCTTTCTGACCTTTGCACCGTCAAAGCAGATGAGGAATTTATCCTCGGACCACCTTCCTGAACTCTCATGACTAGTCACCTTCCTCCATTCACTAGCCCGCACTCCTATATCAACGTTTACCTGTCCTTGAACTAATAAGTGTTCTCGAACAGGGCCCACGGCCCAACATACGCTTCTGGGCCTATCATCCCTACAATCATAAAATAAAGGGCAATGTTTATTCCACATAATGTGTGAATAACTTAAAATTGTGACTTAAAGTCACAAGTTTAGTTATTATTTGGTAGTGTGTGGATCCACACATTATATGGAACAAGTTTTTTCCCCAAAGTAAAATATTATTATCCCTAAAGAGGCCATTTTTCCTACTTAAAGGAAAATGATTTTGATTTGACCAAATTTTTTGTTGTCCCAATTGATTAGAAATAAAGAAATTATTTTCTCGTAAAAATAAATTTTATGTTGAAACAAACTAACCTAATTCCACATTGTTCTTAACATAAATATACCAAAGAGTAATGTTAGGGGAATTTTTTTTTCATAACATTTTTATTTTGTTAAGGTGATAAATTATGATTAGAATAATATTATTTTTATAAGAGCCCATCATTAATAACTCTTTTAGGATAATATGTACCAATTATAACTAACTATATGTGAAAAATTTTGTTTACCGAAACTAATTATATTCCAAACACTAAGTCTAATACCACAATAAATTTCAGATTTGATAAGTTGGTAGGTTATTATAGGTATTTGGTGGTATGCCATTTGTTTAATTTTTTTTTTTCATTATAAACTTTGATTTATTTGATAATAAAAATAGAAATAATATGTAACAAAGTTGTTATTTATGAAATATAAAATGAAAACCAATGTGACGGGTAGTGAAGTGAACAAAAAATTTTGTATTTTTTGTAATTATTATCTGTGTATAAAATGATATTAAGCATGATCCCATGTTTCCCATAAAAAAATAAATAAAAATAAAAATAAAAAGCATGATCCCATGTGAAAAGCAACCTTGTACTACTTTATAAATTTTTTTTTTTTGAGGGAATGTACTACTTTATAATTGATCACGTCAACCGTAGTAGTTTTTTGGAATTTTAAGGCAGCGTAGCAAGGAAGTCTAGTCCACATTATTATTGGCTCAATATTATTTTCACAATTAGAATAATAATATTTTCAAATAGGTGTGCGGATCATTTGGCCAAGCCAAAGTTCTACGCTTAGTATTCTCATCAAGAATACTAAATATTTTAGCATTATACCACTTCAATCCTACTTTATCAATTTTAAAATACAATTTTACAATCCACCAAATATCAAACATTCTATTTTTTTACAACTTCAATTAAATAATATTGTAGGTACCAAGAAATTTTGCCTTTGACTTTGGCTTTTTTGACTTGATTGCCTTGGCTTGAATTCTTAATCCCACATTGGAAAGATGACTTCCCTCTTTCTACCTTATAAGGCATGAACCAATGAGAAAGAGTACCACTAGTTTGGTTAACCCACATTAGAAAGATGACTTCCCTCTTTCTACCTTATAAGGCATGGACCAATGAGAAAGAGTACCACTAGTTTGGTTAACCCACATTAGAAAGATGACTTCCCTCTTTCTACCTTATAAGGCATGGACCAATGAGAAAGAGTACCACTAGTTTGGTTACCTTATAAGACATAAATCAATGAGAAAGAATTTGTCACTAGTTTGGTTAACAATTAGCATCCATCCAAAAATCGACCCCATAGCCAAAAAAAAAAAAAAAAACAACGACAACAACAAAAACTAAACTAAACTTAAGAGAGAGAAGTCTCACCATGAGAGGAAGAGAGGGTGGTCGAGGATAGAGCGGCAAACAAAACCCATAAACCCAAGACCCACGGCGACCACGGCAAGCAAAACTCATCAAACCCAGAGACCCACGCCTCAGCCACAGCAACCCACCTCAGTCACCACCCACCCAGAGACCTATGAACTTAGACCCACAAAATCGTCAGAGCACATTAGGGAGAGAAGAGTGGGTTTGGTGGGTTCGGTCAGGGAGAGAAGAGTGGGTTCGGTATGGGTTCACTCAGAGGAAGAAGTGGTTGTGTTTGTGATGGTGGTTCGATCAGAGGGAGTAGTGAAGCAGAGATGGGTTTGGCAGCGTGGATTGAGGGAAGGGAAGAGCGGCTCGGGTTGAGGGAGAACGAAGAAAAAAAAAAAAAAAGGAGAGGAGGCAGAGGCGTAGGCGTGGTAGAAAGAGTGAACCAGAAAAAAAAAAAAAAAAAAAAAAAAAAAAAAAAAAAAAAAAAAAAAAACCAGTAGAGATAGGCACGAAAAGGGAAGTGAGTGGGAGGGAAAGTGATTAAACAATTTTTTTTTTTTTTTTTACAATCTTACTACAGTGGGCTGCTAGAGATAGCAGTCCACTGTAGCCGGATTGCAAATTTTATAGGATTTAAAAGTTTTGATGGAGCATGCTTTTTAACATTTATAGCATTTAGCATGCTAAAATTTAGCATTTATACCTTTTAGCATTCTTAATGAGAATGCTCTAACACATTATTGCTTTCCTAATTTGAAAAATATATGGTAACTCTCTTTTTTATTTTTTGACTTTCTCCAATGTGATTCATATATCATACAATAAAAATGTTATATTCACAGCATTTTCATAACAAATTTTAAGTGACAGGTTGTTATTAGTTGTTATATGTAGGCAAAAAAGTAATTTAACTTATAAATTCAAATTATAACCAATAACAATTTACCACTTATGATTTGTTGTAAAAATATTGTGAATGAAATCTCCAACTTCCCAATGCCAAACTCCATGTTCAACCAACCAATATCGACCACTTGTCCTCTTTTATTTTTATTTTTTTTCCTCGTCTTAGGATCCATTTGGAATCTGTTTATTTTTCTAAAATTGAAAACTTATTGATAAAAGTACTGTAAATAAAAGTAAAAGTTAGCTGAAATAGTACCGTTGAACCCATTAATAGTACTAAAAAGTGCAGTAGGACCAATGAATAGTAATAAAAATAAACTAAATAGTAAAATAAGTTGACAAAAATAATTTTCGCCAAACAGACACTTAAGAAAGTAAATGAAATCCCCAACTTAACAAAACTAATCAAATCATCCTCAGTTAATTTTTAAAGTTAAGCATTTGACAAGAGTGTGAAACCCAGAAACATTACCGATGCCATACCTAGAAACATCATTTGGTAAGTAGTTTTTACTTTCCTATAAATTCCTGAAGTTGACAATATTGATGCCACGTACGTTCCTTTTCCCCTGCACCATTGGCCAATGGGTCTGTGTTTAAAGGGAAGTGCCTTTCATCGTTATCCCATCTTTCACAGTAAAATTAATCACTATTCTCATTTGCTATGACAATGATCAAGTTCCCAGGTGGAGGGTTCCTGAAACTTCTTCATGCATTTTTAATGCTTTTAGTGCACTTGAGTCCATACCCACATACGATCCTTGTTATTTTGTTTATTAAAACAAAATAAAGATAGCTAATGTATTAACAATTTAATCTTGAGCATTTTATGAATGGTGGAGACCTGAAAGTATAGTGCAAAAAGAAATACAGAGGAAGAGGATGATGATATAAAGGGGGAAAAAAAAAAAAAGAGTTAATGCTGCATTTTTTTTTTAATAATAAGAATTAATGCCTAAATCACTAATTTTCAGGGAGTAATAATGACATTACTATGAGTGTTTTTTTACCTTTAAATTGAATAGTAATCAATGGTCTATAAAATGTGTAATTCTTGTGAAGTTATACAAGGTGTAACTTGAACCCATCTCTTATTTAATACATTTAATACATTGAGTTGAATTGTTGAATGTAAAATTTAACTAAACCCCACTTTTTAGTCCTTTTAACAAGGGGGACATTTTCTATCTTTCAAAAAAAAAAAAAAAAAAAAAAAAGAAGAAGAACAAGAAGAACAATGGGATAATTTTGATCACGTCATATATATATATATATATTTTTTTTTATCAAGTCAAAATTTTTTTTTATTATTTATTATGTCAATTTCATCTATTATTGTATAAACCAAGTCAATTTTTTTGGAAAATTTGTTGATTTCATAAATTTTGATAGAGTTTATTGTTAGTAGCTTGGATTTTAGAGGATATTGAGCTTATTTGTGAAAGTTTTGTTGATATATCATTTGTTAATGTTCCTATATATATCAAGAAAATATCATAATTATTAAACTAAACGAACTAGGGCTGTCCAGAAGACCTGCTGAACCGCTCAACTTGGCCAACCCACCCGAGTCCCACCCATCGCCACCTGATTCGACGACTCTGGCAGTCGAATGTGGGTTCTGAACTGTTAAACTTGACCCCAGCGGGTCAGTTGTCGGTTTTGCATTTCAAAACTTGTGAAGCCAGGCTTGAACCAATACCTTTAATGTTTTTGGCGAAATATTATGCATCTCGGACCAAATCCGATGAGATCTCGCCATTATCCGACGAAATCTAGGCCAAATCTCGTTGGATCAAGCTAGATCTCAGCTAGATCTCACTGGATCCGGCCAAAAATCGTTCCCGACGATGAAACCTGATACTTGAATCGATACAACCCTAAACCGAAGAGACTCGAACTGGAAAATCCGACCAGATCATCTGGGTCAATTTCGGGCCATATTTTCCTCCACTCGAATAATTCGGGTCAGGTTCGGGTTGGGCACAAACTCGACCCGGCCCTACCCGTGGACACCCCTAACAAGAACAAACTTAAAAGTAAACTATAACTTGGAAAAATCATGGAAAAAAAAAAAAAAAACTCACCTTGCTCTACGATCATAAATTGGAGGATATTTAACTGACCTCTCAGTGCCTGCAATACAAAGATTAAATTGATAAAACAAAAAAGATTAAAGAACCAATAGAACTAAGATTATCACAATTCAAGAATAAGAAAAATAATTGAATGGATTTGAAAATGATTTAGAAAACTAGTTTCTGCCTCAGTAAACTACTAGAGAAAGGCTTTGAATACTGTAAAAAAAATGTGCTTAGATGTTATGTTAGTATTATGATTAGATGAAATGGGTTTTTAGAAAACATAAAGGCCAAAAATAAACTTTCCCAAGCCAGGATTTGGATTGGAAACATAAAGTGAGTATTTATATGAATAAACTAGGGTTTTGGGGCATTTAAGATTCTTTTGAATGTTCCTAAAGGTCTAGGAGGCGGCCCAACCCAAAGATTAAAGTTTTGGGGCCCTAAATATGAAAATCTAGGTTTCTGGAACTAAGGGTGTGTGTGTGCCCTTGAATATTCACATGCATTCTTGCTGAAACCCTAATTCCTAACAAAATTGATAGCCCGACTTCAAATAACCATAACTCTCTTAGTTGCGTTCAAATTAAGTCTAGGATGTCTACTTTCTAATGAAACAAACCTCACCAGAAAATTATTTGTGGTTCAAAAGTTATGGTAAAAATTAAAATATGAGCAAATGTCATTTTTCAACATTGTTTTCAACGCGATTTAATCACTTTTGAGTTGTGATTGCCTCCAAAGTATTGAGAACTCTTTAATTATCCTTAGTTGATGTATGTCAAGCTCATCATTGGGGTTGGAGACCAAAGATTATTAACAGGTACAAATGAGGTGTCTACAAATGGAGTGTAGACTACTTTTATCATGGTCCATGTCGTGCATTTCATGGTTCACTTTCTTCTTCTTCTTGTTAATGTAAAAATATCTGGATATGAAAAACTTGAAAAATGAATATAAAAAAATAGTAGAGGAATAAAATAATTAATGCAATCTAACAAATGTTTCATAGATAAATTTGTTACTAACAATAAACACAATATAGTAGAAAATTTAGGTAAAAATCTCACAAATGAACAAGAAATTCATCAAAAGATTTACAAGAAAAATTATATGAAAATCTCACAAATGAATAAGAAATTAAAAAAAAAATGAGAATTAAAATTTTTAGAAGTAGTTTTACAATAGAAAAAAAATACCCTCAATTGACATACAAAATTACATGAAAATATTAGAATCTTTTCCTAATGCATGTATAGTTTATAGAATTATACTAATAATACCTATTAGGCTATTACAATTAGTTTCAATAAAAAGAAAATTTTCCAAATTAAAGTTGATAAAATTATATCTAAGATCAACTATGTCATAAAAAAAAAAATCAAATGGATTAATTATATTATTAGTTGAAAAATATATGTTAGTACTTGGTAAAACTCATACAAAAATTTAATTAGTAATTTTGCATCTAAAGAAAAAGAAAGAATAGACTTTAAGTATTAAAAAAAATTAAGTAATATTTAAATGTATAAAAAAAACCTTAATTTACTTATCACCTCAAAATGCGTTGAGCCATCAACTCTCTTTCTTGAAATTAATTAATTTTTTTTCTTATCTAGACATAATATTTGGCTTGTCTTTAGGGTTTCAAGATAATGGAGTCAATCTTGTATCGGAAGTTGTACCGGTTTGACGAATGGAACGATATATATTTGCTATCGGTCAATACCGATACACCGTTTTAGGTTTACCGCTATTTAAAATATATATATTATTTATATATTTTTTTAAAATAAATAAATATCATTTGTATATTTATAATTTTAATTATTTGGTAAAAGTTAATTTGTTAAGCAATTAAAAGTACAAGGCCAAAAACGTATAAGGTCAAAGATGAACAAAGTAGAAGGCCAATAAACTATTTATAAGTTTATTATAAAAAAAAGGAACAAAGATATTACGTGGCAGGGAGTTGGTAGAAAAAGATTAAATAATTAGAAAAACTATGGGTGATAAAACCAAAGATCTCAATTTTTTCCATCTTTCAAGTACTTTTGTCAGCTCTCCTCAAAAAAAAAAAAAAAAAAAAAAAAAAGTACTTTTGTCAGCTTTTTATTCCACACACGTTAACTTACCGTCCAGCACAACTTCCTATTTCACACCATTTAAACTTCCTAGACTCTCTCTCAAGTGACTTGCTCTTCCCACCACACATATTTTCAGATTTTTCCCTTCCATTAGCCAAAACATGTTTTCAGATTTGATCTCTCTCCCTCTCTCTTAGGTCTTAGCTTAGGCATTCAACTCCGTTTCACTGCTTCAATGCCGGTGCCGTTGTTCACTGCCAGCTAGATTTGCTATCACCAGTGTAAGGCCAAGGTGAAGAGATCCCAAATCGGTATCTAATTTCCGGCCGAAACCCGGTATATATCCCGGTACGGTACGAAACACCACCGTTTCTGTACCGATGTACGCACCGGTACGAAATATACCGGCCGGTACGTTACGAAATTGTCTTCCTTGCTTCGGGACCGTACTGTGTCTGCATGTGCGTGTTGTCCTCATCCTTATCTTCTTCATATCAATTGTGATCTGTTGGTCATGACTATGATCTTGGGTGGAAGGTCCTTTAAGCTTCCTCATACATTTTTAACGCTTCTCGTTTTAGTGCACTTGATGAGATTAGCCCTTGGCGGATTCATTCCAGGAGTTGGAGATGCTAACAACTCCAACTCCAGAAGGTGAGAGACAAGCGCTGCTTGAGTTCAAAAGAGGAATCAGTAGTGATCCCTATGGCGGTCTCTCTTCATGGGGGAGCGAAGATGAAAAAAGGAATTGCTGCAACTGGCAAGGAATTCACTGCAGCAACCAAACAGGTCATGTAGTTCAGCTTCGTTTCGATGGTTTGGGAGGTATGATTAGTCCTTCACTACTTGAATTGCCTTATTTGGATCTCAGTGACAATGATTTTAATTATAGCCATATCCCAGAGTTCATTGGTTCTCTAAGCAACTTAGAACACCTAGGTCTCTCTTCGTCCAATCTTAGTGGGCCAATATCTTCATCTTGGCTGGAATAATTTGACAAAATCTGAAAATCTCGAATGGTTGTCTCATATGTCTTCAATAGAAGATCTTGACCTAAGTTTAACAAATCTCAGTGGTGCCAATGATTGGCTTGAAGTTGTGAGTGGTCTCCCTAATTTAAAAACCTTGGATATGTCGGCATGTAATCTTCCTCTAACGAGTCTTTCATCTTTTTCCCAATTCAATCATTCAAAATCTTTTACTTCTCTTGAAAGTCTGCAACTCGGTGATAATGAAATTAATGACATTCCAAAATTCTTTGGGGATATATGTACTTTACGTGAATTGGGTTTGTCAGGGAACAATCTCAATGGACAACTCATTGAGCATATCAATGACTTGTTTGGATGTGCAAAGGACTCATTAGAGGTTTTGGAATTAGCAAGGAACCAATTATGGGGATTATTGCCTGATTTTGCAATGTTTCCATCATTAAAAGAGATTTATCTTTGGTCCAACAAATTAAATGGGACTATGCCCAAAACCATTGGAAACCTTCATAATCTGGAGCATTTGGATGTTTCTTTGAATTATTTGCAGGAAATCATCTCTGAAGCACATTTCTCAAATCTTTCCAAATTATTGTCATTGGACTTATCTGGTAATTCTCTTACTCTTGAATTTGACTTCAATTGGGTTCCCCCTTTCCAATTGCAACAATTATATTTGCGATCTTGTAAGTTAGGGCCTAGATTTCCAAATTGGATCCGAACCCAAAGGAATGTTACCGTCCTTGACATCTCCAATGCTGAAATTTCTGATACCGTTCCAGAAGAGTGGTTTGCGAACTTGCCTCCTAAATTATATAGTTTAAATATTTCTAGCAACCAAATACATGGACAGCTACCTAATGTGTCGACAATGAGTTGGTTTGAACCAGAATTTGTTTTGAGTGAACTAGAATTTGATTTGAGTGCTAACCGTTTAGAGGGTCCACTACCACTTTTTTCAAGTAATGTCAGCTCCTTGAATCTCTCCAAAAATCGCTTTTCAGGGCCACTTTCACCTCTTTGTAAAATCAATGATGGGTGGTTGGGTTTTCTAGACCTATCTGATAACCTATTATCTGGGCAACTTCCTAATTGTTTTATGGATTGGCCGAATTTACTTATCTTGAATTTGGCAAACAACAATTTCTCTGGGGAAGTTCCAAGCTCTTTCGGCTTCTTGTCGAATCTCCAGACATTGAGTCTACATAATAACACTTTCTCTGGAGATTTTCCTAATTCCTTGAAAAATTGTAGCAACTTGAGATTTATGGACTTGGGAAACAATAGATTCTCTGAAAAAATACCAGCATGGATTGCAGAAGACCTGCCACAATTGATTGTTCTTATCCTACGTTCCAATAAGTTTAGTGGAAGCATACCATGGGATACATGTAAGTTGAAATATTTACGAATCCTGGATCTCTCTTTAAATGACATCTCTGGAACTATACCACAGTGCCTCAATAATTTCACTGCCATGGCTCACAAAGCTAACTCTTCGACTAATCTTTTTAAGGGTCCTTTTTTTAGCAGAAATGAATATATTGGAGATTATGTTGACAGTGCTATGGTTGCATTGAAAGGAAGGGAGTACAAGTTTGGCAGAAATCTTGGATTGCTAAAGATCATTAACCTTTCAAGTAACAACTTGACAGGAAAACTTCCTACTGAAATCACTAGCCTTTTGGAGTTAGTTGTACTGAACGTATCCAAAAACAACTTAATTGGAGAAATTCCGCAAACAATTGGTCAGTTGAAGCAGTTAGAATCATTTGATATGTCATGGAATCAGTTTTCAGGCGTAATCCCATCAAGTATGTCAGAATTACAGTTTTTGAGCTACCTAGACCTATCTTTCAACAATTTATCTGGAAAAATTCCTTCAGGCACTCAACTCCAAGGCTTTGATGCAACTTGTTTTATTGGAAATAGGGCTCTTTGTGGGCCTCCACTGAAACAAAAGTGTCCAGGTGAAGAAACACCAAACCAAAGTTTACCAACTGACAATGGCAGTACTGAAGATTACGAGGACAATAGAGATGAATTCAAGAAACGGTTTTATGTTGGAGCAGGAATTGGATTTGCTGTAGCTTTTTGGGGCATGTGCAGTTCTTTGATTCTAAAGCGGTCATGGAGACATTCTTATTTCTTATTATTGGACAACATGAAGGATTGGCTATACGTAACAATGGCGGTGAACAAGGCAAGATTTTGGAGGATGTTTCAAAGACAGGCGTAACCACTTTTAATGTGAGGTTAACAAAGTAAGTCATCTATAGCTCTTTTTCCCGTGATTTTAGATATATTTTGTTGTTGTTGAGTAATTCTTAAGTACTTCGGAGCACAAAGAATTGTGTTTTCTCCTCCACATTCATGATTGGGTCCATTTATTAAATTTATGATAAGGTCCATCTTTAAGCGTCCTTGAGTATTTTCTATTTCTGCCATTATGTGGCAATTTATTTCGGTCTTGTTCATTAACTTGTTCTCTATTTTATTTTTTTACTCTTGTTCACATTTTTTTTTTATTCGCTACACGTGCTAAGAATCATTACTAATTCTTGTCATATTTCAAATTACATATCAGGAAGTAGCAGAGATTGCCACTGAAAGCGATACATTTAACCTGGATGGTAAATTTCACTTAGCAATTGCATGAAGTTGAAGAGGTTCTATCTAGTGCCTTTAATAGTTTTCTTTTACCTTGGTGTTAATGTCTGTCTACTGGAGCTGCACATGTATATATGAGTGTCAAGACTCGTTTGTAATATATGTGTGGGTGTGGTCTAGATGATTTATTTTATTACCTTTTCTCTCATCACCATCATTGTCAGCTTCAATAATGTAAATTTACAAACAGATCTTATGTAATTTTAATTTAGTTGAAGTGTACTTGTACCTTCGATTGTGATGTTATTGGTGGTTATTAGCCATGTGGCCCCTCTTTCGGGGGCATTTAGACATTGTTGAATGGATATGCGTGTTAGTTTAAGAATCTCGAGAGTCAAGAGAATGCTTTCTTTAACCCAGTTCATGTTAGGAGGTGGCTCATGAAAAATTACTCCTCTTTTCTCTGAGATCAACTCATAATAACTGCATGGTAGGAATAGTTCATTCTCATTTTGTCACCTTCTCTCTCAGCAATTCTTTACTATGTAATTTAATTAGATACTTGGTGATATACCATTTTTTTTTTTCTCTTGGAAGTTGTTTAAAAGTTAAAATTGATGATTCTGATTGCACTTGAGGCAAATAAACACGTTGCACTCCTAAATTCTTTTAGCTACAAACTTTGCATGCTTCTACAGTTACAAGAATGACGTTCTTTCTGACATTTTGCGTGCATTTGCCAAGCACTTATAATTTGCGTTATGCGTTTTTTTTCTGGGTTCCATACACCATTCATGGATTAGCAAGTACATAAAATGCAGCAATAAGAAGTAAATCGGGGTCCCACAGGTATTATTCATAATTTAAAAATTATTTTACTACAGTATTTTCAGTAATAAATTTTCAATTTTTAGGAATAAGCGGTATTCAAATAGAATCTTTACTTGCTATTTTTCACAAATTCATCAAACTTATTTACAAATGGCCAACAGTTGTATAATTTTTAAACATTTTTCTTTTTATACATAGATGTTGACATTCTACTGCGGTACATTAAATTTGAATGTAATCAAATGGTTAAGTTCATATCATCTGCATGGTGAGGCAGAAAAAGATCGAAAGAGCGGAGTTTTGTCTGCTGTCAAGATTCATACTACATCTACAACAAAACCAAAAACAAAACAAAAATGTTATGGTGAGAAAACTAAGATTGAAAAGTGGAGAAGAAGCGCCGGTAGAAAGAATAACAAAGAAGACAAAACATAAAATGATAAAAGTGAAGATAAAGATGAGAAGAAATTCAAAAGTAAGAAGGGTAAAAACGGAGGAGTCAGAGACTAGAAGTTGTGTGAATGAGAAAATATTCAAAATACAAAATAAAAGGGAAATGAGGTGGTGGTAATGGTATGAAATTGAAATGCCGAAATATAGGCAAAGAAAGAAGTGGGAGTAGGTTGGAATATTTAATGAAATGTCGTGTTTTACTTTTCTATTAGATGATAGACTTTTTATATGTTTTTTTCTATTCATTGTGTGTTGTCCTTAACGTGCCTTTTTTGCATGCAATAAAAGTTGTATTTAACTATTTATACCATTACCTGATTAAATATATAAACATTAATCATTCATACTTTTAAAAAAATTAGCAATTTAGCATTTTATTTTATAAATTTATATACATTTAAAGAATAAACAATGTCAAGCCAAGAGCGCCCTCATTCTTATCTAATTATTATAAAAATAAAATGATGGATATAAGAATTCACATATGACCATATCCCTCAAGTCTCAAGTTGCTTTTTACCACATTGTTTTAAACAAAGTTTTACCATAACGCGTTGTTGTAACTAGTATGTAATTGATTGCATTATGGAATCATATAAATAACCAAATAATTACACATTATATGAAAAATACATTTAATTGAATTATTTTTATCAATTTTTTTTATTTGTTCTAATTTATTATATTTATTTTATATTTTAAATAATTATCAAATTAATTATAAAGTCATTATGGTGCGACCTCGATCTAATTTCCAAAATCTTAAACTTTTCCTCTAACGGTTCATTGAACAATCCAAATCTAAAAACCATACTACCCATCAAAATTGAATTGGATCTTTGCATACTTAGATTAATTAAATTATTTGGTAATTTTGAAATAATTAAAACCAATGAAGGTCTAAACAACCTTTCAATCACAAACAGCTGTTGGGTGCACTGCACCATGGTCCAGCCCACTTGTAATAGACATTTAATTGAATTATTTTAGTCAAATTTTTTTATTTGTTATAATTTATTATATTTATTTTATATTTTAAATAATTATTAAATTAATTATAACATCATCGCGGTTCGACCTCGATCTGATTTCCAAAATCTTGAACTTTTCCTCTAACGGTTCATTGAACAATCCAAATCTAAAAACCATACTACCCATCAAAATTGAATTGGATCTTTGCATACTTAGATTAATTAAATTATTTGGTAATTTTGAAATAATTAAAACCAATGAAGGTCTAAACAACCTTTTAATCACAAACAGCTGTTGGGTGCACTGCACCGTGGTCTAGCCTACTTGTAACAGGCATGCTCGTTTAATGAGCTTGTCTTTCATGTTTCTTAAATTTTCTTCATTATATAAAAAAGTCAGCATGAGTTATTGGGGTTAGTTGGCTTAGGCGTGTTGGACACGTTAAGGAGAAGAAGAGAAGAAATTAGGGGCTGATGCATTAAGGCCATTCGGCCAATGAGAGCTGAAGAAAGAGATTTTGGTTGAAGCAAAGTTAAAGTAAGTGGCTTGCATTTATTGTGATTTGATGTGAAGAGTGTGGAAGGAAGAAAGGAAGAAAAGGTGAAAGAAATAAAAGGAAAAGGCCATTCGGCCATTTGTGGTAGAGTGAAAGAGTACAAGTCCCAGAGTGTGAGGACTGGTGCAGTCTTAAAGCAGTGCATGAGTGAGAGCAAGCAAAAGAGAGAGAAAAATAGAAAGAGTATGAAAAAATTGTGTGAGATATACAGTAAAAAGGAGAGCAATGAGGGAAAAGAAAAAGAGTTTTTTTTTTTTTTTTTTTGCTTAAGTTGTATATCTAAAAGTGTTGTAATCTTTATTTAATACAGTGAAATTATTTGGAGTTTATGCTGTCGTTTTTCCTTTAAGGAGAAAAGGTTTACACGTAAATCTTTGTGTTATTGTGTAGTTATGCTTCCACTATATTTATTAAAATTTATTCACAGTTGTGAGGCCGGGGAGCTTATGATCCAGCCCACGTTCCATTAGGGCTCAGGGCCCATGTCGAGGAGGGTGTGTGCTGAGGACGAATGATGAAAGGCCGAGAAGACAAGGGGGACAACTGAGGATGACCCTCTCCTCGGCAATCCAGGACTTCAATGGGAAGAGTAACGCCTCGATGAAGGCTATCCCCAAACAGCCCCTTGAAGGGGATGCGAGTAGAATGGGGCCTACGTGTAGGTACGGTGCAAAATTGGTTCAAGGTAAAAACGTCCCTTCTGCATTAAATGCACCAGCCTGCGTCCTGACCATGTTAATGAGAAAAGACGCCTGGGCAGGACGACTTCGATCATCGCAACTAACAGAAAGCAAGGAGGGATAACTGATGGGACGAGTACAGAAATAGGCACCTGCCTGACCAACAAGTGAAGGGCTAAGATCAACTAAGCCGAGCTATATAATGTAAAGATTAATGCACCACAAAGGGGGCTCGGAAAAATGGCCAAAAACCAAAGCCTCCCAGCCAGCCTCCAGGAGAAAGACTCCTAAGGTGAACACGATTTAACTATGTATGAACACCATGAAAAACCACCGTCTAGTGACCAAGGCCTAGCCTTTCAAACCCATGCTCTATAAATGATATTGTTTAGGTCTTTTTACGTACGAACCCAACACTGTTAAGGGTCGTTACAAATCGTGTCCTTACAATTGGCGCCGTCTGTGGGGAGGCTTGTGTGTTGGCATAGGCGATAGGTCGAGATAGTTCCCTTGTCATTTCTAACAGCCGGTTGAAGTATTCTAGCGTAAAGTTCCACTAGGGGCTATGTTTCTTTACTAGGGGCTACGCTTCATAGCGGCAGTCGCGCGGATAGTTCTAGGGGCTTGGTTGAGGATCTAACTCCCCTAATTGAGGATCTAACTCTCCTAAAACCAAGGTCTCAGGCCATAGTCGAGGGGTTAATTCCCCCAACTACTTAGAAGCAAAAAACTGAGTTTTGGACAGAACTAAGGTATTGCATGGTCCTCGGACTCAAACCTATGGGGAAGCCAACTACTTAGAAGCCGGTTGCAGTGTTCTAGTATAAAGTTTCACTAGGGGCTATGTTTCTTTACTAGGGGCTACGCTTCATAGCGGCAGTCGTGTGGATGGTTCTAGGGGCTTGGCCGAGGATCTAACTCCCCTAAAACCAAGGTCTCAGGCCATAGTCGAGGGGTTAATTCCCCCAACTACTTAGAAGCAAAAAACTGAGTTTTGGACAGAATCAAGGTATTGCATGGTCTTTTGACTCAAACCTATGGGGAAACCAACTACTTAGAAGCAAAAAACTGAGTTTTGGACAAAATCAAGGTATTGCATGGTCCTCGGACTCAAGCCTATGGGGAAACCAACTACTTAGAAGAAAAAATTGAGTTTTGGACAGAACCAAGGTGTTGCATGGTCCTCGGACTCAAACCTATGGAGAAACTAACTATTTAAATATCTATTAAGTTTTGGACAGAACCAGGGTATTGCATGGTCCTCGGACTCAAACCTATAGGGAAACCAACTACTTAAATATCTATTAAGTTTTGGACAGAATTAGGGTATTGCATGGTCCTCGGACTCAAACTTATGGGGAAACCAACTACTTAAATATCTATCAAGTTTTGGACAGAACTAGGGTATTGCATGGTCCTCGGACTCAAACCTATGAAGAAACCAACTACTTAAATATCTATCAAGTTTTGGACAGAACCAGGGTATTACATGGTTCTCGGACTCAAACCTATGGGGATCCAACTACTTTAAAGAAACCTGGGTACTAAGCAGGACCTTACACTACACGTGACATCTTGGATGATGCTTATATCTCCATTGAATGAGGGTCAGACATGAGTTCAATGCTCTACAGGCACAGGTAAGCTAACGTTCTGAAACATGATTCTAAGTGCATCGCATGCCCAATTATTCATACGTGTTAAGATAATTAGTTTAAAACTCATAAACAATAGTAAGCATCGGCAAAGGCAATTAACAAGTAACCAAAAGGTAAAAGGAAGAAAAGAATTTCAATTTCATATACGTGTTCAACAAGTTCAATCTACTAGCAGATTAAAAAGTTTTCAAAATAACAAAGAAACAAGTTAATCGTTAAACTAAAAACAAGTACGAAGCCTGGCCGGGGTTTCTACTTCTTTAAATTTGCCTCGGCCACGTCCTGGGAAGGGGGAACGGGATCAGTTTCAGTGCCTTGGAGGGCAGTTTCTTCTGGGGAAGGCTGAGCAGGATCGGCGTTGGTGCTTTATGGGACCACAACAAGGGAAATTGCCTGTAGGGGCTGGGCCAGTATGACTGGCTCTTCGACATTAGGCATCTGAGTGTCAACCACGGGCTCAGCAGCCTCTTTAGATATCTCAAGATCTTTATGCTGAGATGCTTCAATCACCCCCTGAAGCTCTCCCTCTTTAAGCGACTCACCAGGAAAGGCGCCGACCTGTACGGTTTCCGACTGAGTGACCTCTTCCTCGGGCGGATCGCTCACAGCTGTGGAGCTGGTGAAGGTGGCCTCCTGAATGGCTGTGGGGTAGAATATGTTCTCCGCTTTCCACAAACCGGATGAATCATTCACCCAAGCTCGCTTCAAGGCCTCTTCCTAAACCTAGGAGCAGTAAAGCCTGCATACTTCAGGAATCTGGGTTTTAAGGATGGCTTGGGTTTGAGCTACCCCTTCATTATAACCATCATCCTCGGCCGTTTCCTTGGCAGCCTCAGTTTCGTTTCTGGCAAACTCGGCCTCCCGCTTGGCCCTTATGGCTTCGTCACGGGCATACTTCGCCACACCCTTATCATGTTCTGCTGCGACCAATCTTTTATTTAAATCCTTGATCAGCTTCTTAGCTATTTGCAACTGATCCTCGGCTTCTAGCAGACGTTTTGTTTGGTCCTCGGCTTGTTTTTGAGCGCCAGCCAAGCCCGCCGAGGCGTTGTCCCTCTCTCGGATTGCATCTGTTAAGGCAGCCTTGGCCTTGGCGAGGTCCTCCTCAGAAGACTGGAGAGTTCACGCGGCCATTAAGCGTTTGGAGCGTTCATCCTCGGCCGCCTTACTCTTCTTGTTCACTTCTTCCTCCATCCTATAGGTGGCCTGGAGAGCCTGTCAAGGGAAATAAATACATCGTAAATGACAAACAGGGAGTGAGAGTTAATAAAATTTTAGGTTTCAAAGAGCACTACCATGCCCAGGTACCTCTTCGTACTGAGGAAGACCTCCTGCATCCTCATTTTCTTCAACCCATCCATGTCAGTGGGAAGTAGCATGGTTCTCCCTAATGCGTCTGCCACGTAACCACCCTCGCCATCTCCAAGGTCCCTCATGGACGCGGTTTCCAACAGTGGACTTCCGTGGAGCATTGGGGCGGGAAGCCAGGCGCTTGGCAAGGATTGGGCCTTGATCCCCTTCCCCTTGCCTTGGGAAGGTTGGACTTCGGTCTCTTTACCCTTACTTTGGTGCCCAATCTTTAACTGCTTCGCACGCGGGGCTTCCTCCTTCTCCTTAGAAGGTTGGGACTTTCCCCCATCCACGGTCTCCTTACCCTTCGGACTCCTCTTCCTCTTTGAATCAGTGCTCTCCGGTTGAGGAGGCAGAGCTAGTGGGAGAGAAGTAGGAAGTTTGGGGCGAGGGGATTGTGGCTGTGACTTTGAGGAGGATGACCTAGTCTGGATAGCCTGGGGCGGAGGCGGTAGGGAGGGAGCATTGGGCTATATCGGTCCCTGCGCATCCTTCCCTGTTTGGCCCTCGCGGAGTTCGAGCAGGGTGGTCGGGGGCTTTCTCTTGAGTCCCATCTCGACTTGAGAAGATGTGCCTACTGATGACAATTCCGCCTCGGACAAGGCTGGGTCACCTATATCACCAGGAGGATCCTCGGATTGGTTGGCTAGGTCAAACACCCTAAACCCTTCATCGGACTGATCTAACTCGCCTTCGTCCTCCGTTATTTGATGAGACGAGGAGGGGCCCACCAATGGGATGCTCCTTGGGACAGATGGTGTGTCGGAGATTAGAAATCCTGTCTCAACCACAGTAATTTTTGGAAGATGAGGGCGGCTCTTGCTGATCACTTGCCTAGGGTCCGCGAATGACTTCTGAACGGGAGCGTACCCTAATATTTTGTGAGCAGCTCGGACTTGACCATCTTCGTCATTTACAAAAACTGTCGCTTGTAGAATGGTCTCCAAGTCCACCCAGTTAACTAAATGAAAATGCCGTTGATAAGCGTGTGGATCTGCAAAAGAAAAACACATATGCATGATTAGTTACCGAACCACATCAGATTGGAATGGCGCAAAGGGTTAGCACCCTTCCATTCCCTATACCCCACCTGGTTTTCCTTCTACTATGGGGCATGGATTACCATCATACCATTCACCGGAGACGATCAGGCCCCTTGTTGGAATCAGGGAGACATTGAATTAGTCGAACCCTTTCATCTCTCGTCTTCATGTAGTAGGATTTCCCTTTCAAATCTTGGAGATTATAGCACCAGTTCACGTCATGGTGGGTCAAACTTAACCCCCATCTTTTCGTTTAAAGTATCCACGCAACCCAGAATCCTAAACATGTTGCCGGTGCACTGGGTGGGGGCTAATCGAAAGTGCCTGAGGTAACCCCTCGTTACCGGCCCCATAGGGATTCTCATACCCCCCTCTACAAAGGCGAGGACGGGAATTACTACCTCGCCCGTTTCCCTCTTATAGTGCCACTCCCCCATCTTACAATGCCTCAGACTTACGTTGGGAGGAATCTTGTAATCGGTAATGAACTTATTCATCGCCTCCTCATTATCAACTAATTTTCTCAGTCTCGATTTGGCCATCTCTATGATTTAGTAAATAAACTCAACCAGCGACGGGAGAAGAAAGGGAACCAGAGAAAAATAAACCCAGAAAAGAAAAAGCACGAGTCAATGAAAGCAGGAAACTTACATAAAAGAGGAAAGACGCTTCGGATAGGCTTTTTGTGCTGGAGATAGACTTGAGTTTGGACGAAAGTTCAGATGAACCCAGGGTGTACGCGTTAGAACTCGTAAGTGCAAAACTGAAGAGGCGGATCTGTTCCAAAAAATCTTTTATACTTTCTAGGGTAAACTGCACAAATTTTCCTGCCCATAAAGACCAAGGGATCACCACCGTTCGATCTTCATCATGCCGTAGAACGTGGGAGACACATAACCGTCCGTATTTAATGAGGCCACGTTTTGCCTTCCAAGGGCTCTAGGAACGTGTCTCAGGCAGATGGAAAGTCTTGGAAACCGATAGGTGACAAGGATTGACAGGTATTGGCAGATGTCTGATGTCATCAAAACCCTCTTATCCGCCCGAGGAGTCGGATAGCAGGATTTTGAGGGGCTATTGTGAGGTCGGGGAGCTTATGATCCGGCCCACGTTCTATTAGGGCTCAGGGCCCATGCCGAGGAGGGTGTGTGCCGAGGACGAATGATGAAAGGCCAAAGAGTTAAGGGGGACAACTGAGGACGACCCTCTCCTCGGCAATCCAGGACTTCAATGGGAAGAGTAACGCCTCGATGAAGGCTATCCCCAAACAGCCCCTTGAAGGGGATGAGAGTAGAATGGGGCCTACGTGGAGGTACGGTGCAAAATTGGTTCAAGGTAAAAACGTCCCTTTTGCATTAAATGCACCAGCTTGCGTTCTGACCATGTTAATGAGAAAAGACGCCTGGGTAGGATGACTTCGATCATCGCAACTAACAGAAAGTAAGGAGGGACAGCTGATGGGACGAGTACAGAAGTAGGCACCTGCCTGACCAACAAGTGGAAGGCTAAAATCAACTAAGCCGAACTATATAATGTAAAGATTAATGCACCACAGAGGGGGCTGGGAAAAATGGCCAAAAACCAAAGCCTCCCAGCCCGCCTCCAGGAGAAAAACTCCTAGGGTGAACACGATTTAACTATGTATGAACACCATGAAAAACCACCGTCTAGTGACCAAGGCCTAACCTTTCAAACCCACGCTTTATAAATGATATTGTTTGGGTCTTTTTACGTACGAACCCAACACTGTTAAGGGTCGTTACAAATCGTGTCCTTACAACAGTTATATAGAATTTTTTCCTAACAATAGCAACACATCATATCATAAAGCAATGTACACCAGATTAGATGAACAAGTTGGAAACTGATGGAGATCACCTTCGAAGAAAAAGCCACTATGGAAATAACGTACCCCAACTAAGGCAATTCCCTATATATAACAATTCTAAACAAAAACATAATACGTATTTTCATTACACTTTTTTATCTATATGTATTTCCATAACACTTAAATAACGTTACTAACTTACCAGACGGGCCCTTAAATGCTACATTATTTTGTTTTCAAATTTTAATTTTTTTTAATAATAAAAAATTTAAGTTTTAAATTTAACATTTTGAAAGCTTTAACTTTAAATAAAAAATAGTGAAAAATTTACTATTTAAAAAGAGTTTAAAATAAAAATAAAAATAATTAAAATTCTCCTTTTACTCCAAAAAAAACAAAAGAGTGAAGATTAAAGAAGTTTCCTTGTAAAATTTGGCAAAATCAATGTCTGGATCTGGGCTCTGCCAAAATTGGCAAAAAAAAAAAAAAAAATTCATAGTGTGGCTGTGCCACATCATCGGATGGGAAGGATGCAAGAGCCACCTGTTACACACGAAGCACCGAATCATCTCCTTTCCTCGCAGAGTAACCCTTAGAAAAAGCGCGGGAAAATTCTCATCCACATTTTCGCGCCACAAAAAGCCCTAATTACAAATCCATCCCTCTTTCACTCTCGGAAATCAGATCAGAGAGATCATCTCACACCGAAAAACCCCCTCATTTCTCACTCTCCGTAAAAACCCTAAAAAACCAATCAATCTAGTCATGGACACCGAGGGCTTATCGCTAATCTGCGCGGGTCTCGGAATCGCCGAAGAAGACGACAATGGCAATCGGATTGGCTACTCCAAGGGCCAGTACTGTCTAGGTACACCTCAAAAATTCAAATATTTTTTTTTTTGAAGCTCTTATCCTCTACTTTTTGCCTTTTCAAGTTCAATTCAAACAAGCTGAACGATAGCATTGGGTATTGTTTTCAATTCATTTTAGTATCAGCAATTGAATTTTCGTTTCCCAAAATTTTAAACTTGTCATTGATTTTTAGGAAACGATTTATTTTTGTAAATAATCCAAAATCAGATTTTTTTTTTTGGGGGGGTTATATAACCTAAATGATCAAATTTACAGTTTCTCCTATCACTTAATTGTTGGGTTTTTGTTTTATATTGTAAATTGGGTTATAGAAATTGATAAGCTTGCCTTTAGGTTAAGATAAGAATATTCTTTTAGGTTCAGTTGAGTATGGGGTTTTGTTTTCTAAAGGTCCCAGATAATGAAAATCACAAGAATTGGGATTTAATTCATTTAATTGGCTATTTTTTTTCCCTCAACAAGTAAATGGGGATTTGATATTGACAATTGTTATAATTTTCAAATTTATGTCAGATAATTTGAAAGATTTACTGAGGTTTTTGAGGCGTGACGATCCACATACACGAGATGTGTTCAAGCAAGTCTGTAAATGGAACATTGTGTCGAAAGATCTGATTCCTATTATAGAACACTGCCAAGATGATCGTAACTTGGTTTTGAATGCAGGCAGGTTTTCTTATCTCTCTAATATTTATTGTGAAAGAGAGCTAAAGGATGAGTTTTTATTATTATTGTTGTTATTTGTTTGACAGTGAAGGTTTTGGTGTTCCTTACTATGCCTATTGAGCCTACATCGAAAGATATTTCACAACAGCTAGAGTATCTGTGGGGGTTGAAGTCGTCAGTTACGTGTAGTGACATTGTCGCTGTGATAGTCTCACTTCTGGAAAGCCCATTGGAGAATTTGGAAAGGTGAGTAATGATCACACATAGGTGGAATCCTTGAGTTTCTATCATTTGATCCAGGTTGCATTTTTGTTGAACTGGAACCAAGACAAGATTTTTGCAGTAAAGGCCGGCATTTTTCATTTTTCTTTGAAAATTTTCTAGTGTGCTTGTTCAGATAGAAATTATTGCCTCTTTGTCTGAGCTAATGGTTTGTTAAACTTTAAGAGTTCTTATTATTTTTCATGCTTTACATACACTTCTGTCCCCCCCACCCCATTTTTTAGTATAAAAGCAAAAGTAAAAAAAAAAAAAATAAATGCTTCATGTGTACTGCCTTAAAGAGAGTAGGACTTGGTTGTTTTACTTTTTATTTCTCAAAAATAGTACTTACTAAATAGTTAAAATTAAAAGAATGTGATTTAGAGTGCAATGATGGGGCTAAAAATGACAGAGTACAATGATACAAAAATTCTTAAATGTAAGAAAGTGAAAAGAAAAAGGAGTGATGGACAAAGCCTTAGTCCCAAACAAATATAGTAATTATGGAGTTGAGGCAGTTGTAATAATTAGGCAAAATGGACTTTTATATTTTAAAGGATCCTATGAGCATGTACTCCAATTTTTACTAATGTGTGTTGGCTGTATCTTAAATATATGAGCCTAATAATTTTACATGTATATTTAAGAATTATCTGTTAGTCAGTGTTATTTTATTTTTGCTGCATCTAGAGATGCCAGTTGTTTATACATTTTAAAAATCTCTAAATGTCATTACCATCCCTGGATTATTGTTATCTTCACATTGGTTTTAAGTGCTCTGTAACTGTTTGAATTATCATTTTGATTTCTTTTATAAGGTGGACTAATCACAAAAAAAAAAAAAAAAAAAAAACTTTTTAATTATCATTTTGTGACTGCTACCTACTTTCTATGTATTTGGTTTTATGACTAATCCTGTGTCATGCAGTGAAACATTCACAGAGGATGACTGGAAATTGGTGCAGCTTGTACTTACTTTATTTCGAAATGTTCTAGCTATTCAAGAAATCCCGTTACAGCAAAAGGCTGGGGGATGTGCAAGTCAATTTTTATCTTTGAGAGAAAGATTTTTGGAACTTCTATTCCATGAGAATGTAATGGACTTAATTATCGTTATAACTCAGCATGTTGGTGGTTCATATGGCTATTTTCGTCAAGACAATTTACTTTTATTAGAGATTTTCCATTACATCTTTATGGGTCAAGAGCCAGAGTTAACCGCCAAAGCACATCTGAAGGGTTTTAAGGTTGGTTTCTTTTCATCTCTTTCCACTGTCTTTTATGGTAACAAGATCAAGCTGGCTAAAAAAATGAAAGGGTATATTGAAGGGGATGAAGTAGAAAGGGAAAATAGAAGGGGATAAAGTAAAGCTTGTAACCTCTGATGTGAAATACTGAAACTACATTGACACCATCACAGGCATAAATATGGTTTGCCAGAATGACTACAACTCATCAGATACGAATTGGATTGGTTAAAATTGTCCTTCTCTTCAAGTTTATGGCTATTGAACTCCTTAGTGCTATCTATCAATGCCATCTTTTATCTGTTCTATAGTTGCTTAATGGCATATATATGTGTGTGGTAGTCTGATAATTCATGTTCAATTTTTTTAGGTGGATGAAGACACTGAAGATTCTCTTAGTAGTCTCGAGTCCATTATGAAAGAGGAAGAAGAGAAAAGAAGACTTTCCAGATTACGCAATATGAGTCGTCATTCACAGTTTATTGGGACATTTACACGGGTTACCATGGTATGAAGTTCTGTTGCTGATGCTAGCAAGTGTTGTCATTGAAAGCTTTAGTAACACTGGCAGTTTTTACTACAGGATGGTTCTAAGGCAGTATTAAAGGGAAATCCAAACTCTGCATCTCAAGATACCCTGCTTAATCCTCACAAAATTCCTCGGGGTCCTGTTAAAAGGATTGCATGGGACATTGGAAGATTACCTCCCACCAAGGATAAAATTTTGAAGTTGCTTTATGATTTTGTGAGCCAGTTTCTATCAGGAGGTTACAATGGCAAGTGCTTTTGGAAATAAATGTCTTTTTTAGGTTAAGTTTTGCTTCTTACAGCATTGTAATTTTATTACACATCTTAATGCAATCCAATTTTTTTTCCAGTTTTGATGCAGTCGATTCGTGAGGATATTGAAAAGGAACATCATGCAATTCAGAAAAACGATGTCATTGTTTTCTTTCAGGTTGCTCAGTTTGTTACCTCTTTTCAACATCACAAGTTTTTGAATTCTAAGGTGAGACATGAATTCTGGCATGTTAACCTATGTATTTGTTTTCATATCCGTGCACATAACTCAGTTTCTATAATCTATCCCTTCTTAAATCCTATTTAATTCCATCCAATAATCCTTTAACAACTTATCTAGAGCACTACTTTACTGTTGAATTTCTAAAGATCCTCTAAGATGACTAATGCTTGAAAACCCAAAAAAGGGTAAAGAAAAGAAGTTGATGAATTTACACTTTTGTTTCTCTCTTGTTTATATTTTTGTCAAACAATAGAATATGAATAGATTTGAAAGAGATTTGTCGCACTTTTTTTTCCCCTGAATCTCTAATCATGATCAGAAGAAAATAAATCACATTGCTCTTATCATATAGGCACTGGCAAGGTTTCTGGAATAGTGCAAACTTCTGGTCGTATCCTGTTTTTGAGCTTTGGGAATATGTATTGATGGAATTTCTTAACCAGGAAATTTGATCTATTTGAGGACTTTCATTGTTCCAATCGAGTTTTCCAAATATTTTTACAAAAAGAGTTACTGTAGATGTTTCATATACAAAGGGTTAAATACAATTTTGGATTGAAAGCCAAAACATGCAATTGTAGTCGTTGGTTTCTACAGGCTGTAAGACTGCGTCCCAAGTTCTGTTTCTTGATGTCTAGTTGATATATATAGCCAATAGTCTTGTAGCTCAATTGGCTGGCACCTCTTGGTGTTTCCAAATGAGACATCGAGAGTTCAAATCCCTCCTCCCCCAATTATCAAATTATTAAAAAAAAGGTTGACATATCTCTTGTTGCTTAATCATAATTAGCTTTGATTTGCATTCTGTTTTTCTATAGAAATTGTTTAGCTGGTGACCTCGTTTTCCTGTGTCTAACAGCCAAATGTGGGAGTAGATAATTTTGAAGACTTTGATAAAGATGCTGATAGCACAATTTTTAGAGGTGATATATGTGGACCAATTGCTGAATCCATGAACGAGTCAATGTTCCAACTAGTCATTATAAAGTGGCGTAATGCATTTGATGGGTTAAAGGAAACAAATGATTACAAGTTTCTCTCTGCTGCTGGTTCTCTTATGAAAAACATGGTAATTGTTAATCCAACTCAGAGTTCTGTTACTTATCTACAAAAACTTCTGTTACATTGGCTTTGCTAGCCTGACAATATATGCTTCAGTAGTTATGGCCCCCCCATAAACCTTCCTTAGATGATGGTTGTTTGTATAAAGAAGGTTTTTGTAGCTCAGTTTATTTTTACATGGCAAAAGGTTTGATTTTTGTGACATGGGGAAGAGTAAATCAATGCATAATCTATGCAAATAAATTAATTGGAGAATAAATTTACTTTGGAATAAAGGTTTGTCTTTCCCATGTTTGGAATTGGATTCTGTAATTTTGAAGTTTTGTCTAAATAATGAAATTTTCTATAGCAGCTAAAATTTCAAATATGGAAACCTTTCTTGAGAAAGATTCATAGAAATGACTGAAGGGGTGCAATGAAATTTTTTTTTTTTTTTTTTTTTTTTTTTTTAAATTTATAATATCAAGAATACAAATTTTGGGAGTGTAAAACTTGTTTAAGTCACTGAAGGCCAGACAAACAACCCGTAGATAACATATATGGTGTCACTCTAATCCAGTTTTGTCCTCAGGATACATATATAATATTCTATCTACTCTAGTCCTTCTCCTATCCGTGTATCCAATTGGGTTCTATACAGCAACAGACACTCTTTAAGTTATTCACACATTTCTTATTGTAAAAATAGCGTATAATGTCTATCTATTATAAGGTGGAATTTTTTTGTTGGTTTGCAAATTGCTGTGTGTAAGATGTACCACTTGTTAATTGGGACTCTGCCTTACAATTCATACATAGTAGAACAGACTCTACAAATTTCCTTTGCACTTTTGAATCCACATTAAAATATAAATCCAAACTGACCTTGTTGTGATACTTCTCTATAAGTTAGTGATATTGAGTAGCCTTGTGATGTCCTTCCTAACTGGTTTTCCTGCTTGCAGATTAGCATGCTAGATTTGATGCTTAAGTTGTTGCCAGACGACGCTAAGGAGCTTTACACAGCTCGCATTCTTCTTTACAAGTTATTTTATGATCAGACTGATCAAGGGATGACTCAGTTCCTCTTGAATTTGATCAAAACGTTTGACACTTACAAACAACCAAAGAGGTTTTCCCCTTTCACACTAACAACCCAAAATGATTGATTTGTTTATCTTTCATATCCTGTTCTAGTATTTCAGTACCAGAAGATCGAAATGGGCAGGTTGATGGGTGGATAGGATTTTTTCCCCCTTGCTTTTAGGGTTTCATATTTCAATTATTTATTATAATCTTTAGAAAGGGGAGATGGGTTCAGGCTTCTGCCAGGTATTAGTCCATGCTAATGGATCATCAGGCAACACTTGTGATTGGCTTCTTGGTCTTCCTCCACTTGTTAAATTTGGGAGGAAAATACCTTGCTAGATTTTATTTATGCTTCTCATTTTCTTTTTTTAGTTTTGGGTGGGAGAAATGACTCCCTTAGTTATACGCCTTCATTTATATTGGCCACATACATAGATGCTTTCTAAAATTTTCTATTATAGGTAGTATATTTCATTGACCGTATGCTAGATAAGTACTCTTTTGTATTTTCCAGTTCATACATGTTAGAAAAATTACGATTTTACTAAAATTAAAGGAAGTTTCTCTCACTAATTCTTTTGTTCTTAGAAATGTTTCTCTATAATCAAGCTTCCAGTTTGAAATTTGATTTGATGCATATGAGTTGCATTTGTTTGTGTCTGTTCTCGTTTTCACTTAAATCTGGACATCTCAATTTATGTATATTAGTTATGTGACTTCTATTTCTTTCCTGCAATTAAACCTACCTGCATAAATTATACCAGAATAACAATGTGTATGCAACCATGAATGTACCTACCCCTTCCCCCAGTAGCCTCACTAGCCTCTATAGGTACTTATGCCAGACCACTTGCACATGCTTATATCATCTATTCACTATGAAAAAGTGTAATTCTTTTTTGAATATATTGGTGCCATAGCTGACCCCAAATTTTGGGAATAAGGATTTGTTGTTACTGTTGTGTTGGTGCCATATTTATGATACTCTTCTTCTCAGTGATCTCGCAGATATGGTAGAAATGATGCATAAAGTTGTGCAGCTCATGGAGAACCTTCAAGCACGTGGAACTTTGAGGGTGTGTTATGCTTTTGTTTGTGCCTTAATGGTTAAATTTAGATGGAAAATCTGTTTGTTTTTCTTTGATATTTTTTGGTCTTAGAGATCTATCCTGACAAAAAATGACCCCCTTTTTTTATTTGTTAGCCAGTCAATCACATTTTCTTTAATTTTCATTGTTGATTTAATTACTAGCAAAAGTGCAATACATGCATACATTGAAATTTTTATAATTTGTTCCTCAAGTTAACTCATGTCTGCCATGAATTGAAAATTTTATAATTTCGTTCCACAAAGTTGATATTCCTATTCCAAAAACAATAATGTAACAGACATACAAAGTTAACTCATTCCCCTTATCATTTTTCTAATAGACTTATCTTAATGATAATCAGTATATGTCATATGCATTCCAATTGCCTATACAGGGTGTTTTTTTTCCTCATTTAACTTATATTTGTTATCAGTAAAAGTTGATTTGTATTTTCCTGGTTTTTTTTTTTTTTTTTTTTTTGATTTAATTACTAGCAAAAGTGCAATACATGCATACATTGAAATTTTTATAATTTGTTCCTCAAGTTAACTCATGTCTGCCATGAATTGAAAATTTTATAATTTCGTTCCACAAAGTTGATATTCCTATTCCAAAAACAATAATGTAACAGACATACAAAGTTAACTCATTCCCCTTATCATTTTTCTAATAGACTTATCTTAATGATAATCAGTATATGTCATATGCATTCCAATTGCCTATACAGGGTGTTTTTTTTCCTCATTTAACTTATATTTGTTATCAGTAAAAGTTGATTTGTATTTTCCTGGTTTTTTTTTTTTTTTTTTTTTTGCGCTGATGGAAATTAGTGCATTTTCTTTTTATATTTAGTGAATTGTCATGTAATTCTATGCAATGCTTCTCCCATGCATTTATACTCTTCTATGAAAATTGGGATTTCTTCCGACTCTCTGTTCTTTAATCCGTTTGAATTTCTGCATGCATCTTTTTGCTTGAAAACTTTCCTTGTGAGACACATGCATCCATTTTTTTCCATTTTGCAATCTCTAGGAAAAAACACTTCTATATTAACATCTTTGATTTTCTTTTTAATTAATGAGGTTATTTATTATCAATGTTCTGTTTATCAGTCTAAGGAAGCCTTTGTTGTGGGGATCTCTGTTAAAACTGTTTCTCCTTTTTTAGGTTTCTAGAAAATCAAGGAGAAAGAGAAAGAACAAATCATCGAGTGACAAGGAAGCAGGAAACATACAGGGTGATCATGTCAATGTTCAGAATGAGATTGGCATCTCTAATAGTGAGCAATCAGCAGATATGAGCATAGCACAGAAGGGAAGTCTAACTAACACAAATTCTGATGGGAAAGAAAACATCATGTTCTCTGCTCAGGTCAATGAACCTGATATATCCATGTCGGGGACAGGGAACCTTAAAAGCAGTGTGCCACGTATGGATAATGAAAGTGCTGATCATGCTAATGATGATCCTTGTTATGGCACAGGTGATTCTTCTGATGATGAGCAGCTAAATGCAACTGATGAAGTTGATTTTAAGGTGTCAACTTTGATATCTGCTTTTGCAAACAACAACATTATTCATAAATTATGTTGGTTACTAAAGTTTTATAAGAGCAATTCTGCCACTACAAATCACTACATAATTTGCATGTTGCGGAGGATTACTGATGACTTGGAGCTCTCTCCAATGCTGTATCAGGTAAAACTTCATGATTTACTTACTTTTCAGAAGAAAAGGAAAAAGCATGGATGTTCTATTTTTCAAAAGGCAATAACTTATATTTCATAGGACCATTAAGTACTGTGCAATTAAAGCTTAATTGCTCCCTGTTAAAATCACTTATGCCAACTCTACCCTTTGTAATGCTTATTATAGATATTTTACCCCAACAATATGAGGAGAAGTGATAACTTCTTAAAAAATTGAAGCAAAACTTTACCCCATCATAAAATTAAAATATAAAATAGTTATAGACAAGAAGAATTAGTTTCTTTGTTAATAAGAAAATGTGAAGTAAATCATCCCAACAGATATGATGAACCTTGCTTATTTTAGAGTAAAAAATTTCCTTATCTGTACTTGTGAGTTTTATTCTTATCTAAAAACTCAAGGTCTTAGGTAAAATAAAAAATTCAAATAACGTCCAAATTTAATAATTTTCATTAGCAGGTTAAAAATGACTTGGCTAAGAACAATCTTTTTGAAATATATATGATAATTAAAAAAAATATATATATATAGCATGTGTTTAGATCTTAGGGATAAACGTACAAAAAACTTCATAAAAAATAAATGGTTAATGTTGCATTGATCACTTTGTAAAAGTAGTTCAACTTCTTTAGGAAGAAGTTATTGATAAAAATAAATATCTAAAAGTAAGGTTTATTAATCTGGTGAAATATATTAGGATTTATCTTCTCAAGGAAAACTAGGACATCCATATTTTCTCCCCCCCCCCCCCCCACCTCACCCCACCCAAAACCAAAAAAAAAAAAAAAAATCCAATTATTTATGAATTTGTATCTTATTTGTTTCTTATGCACATATTTTGGCAGTTATCAATCCTGATCACATTCCATAGTATCCTAGTTGAGCAGAAGTCATGTCCATCAAAAGATTATGCAAACATTGTTGATTTCCTGACAAGTTTTGTCAGAAGGATGCTAAGAAAAATGAAAATTCAACCCATTCTTTTTGTGGAAATTCTCTTTTGGAAGACGCGCAAAGAAAGCCATTACATTAATGCTGAATATATGTTGCATGAGATTGGCTCTTTGAAGAAAGATTGTAGAAACTGGGAAAATATTCCAGAGGATGCAGAACTCGGTTCATCACAGTGCAAAGGATGGACTGGTAGAAGCATTGCAGATGCTCTTGGTGAAGATGAAGCTGATGTTGTGATCTCTCATGAGCAAGGATATCAGAAGTAAGAATTTTTATGGAAACTTGAGTATTTGTTTAGTCTTTATCTTTTTCTTGACCTTTTCATTTTTCTGTTTCTTACATTGCATATTTACAGTGATTCCAAACCAAGTTATTCTAGAATCAATTCTTCTACAACCACACACTTTGCCACAACTTTCATTACAACTTGCACGTGTTAACCTGTGATTGGATCATGTCACTTATACATGGGTCCACCACTGTTACTTGGTAAAAAGTAATCCAATCACCGCTTAACACGTGCAATTTGTGAAATAGTGTGCCAAAGTATGTCCCTAGAATCTCAAACCATCCATTTATAGTCTTGTTCAGAGATGCTATTTTGTACTTCTAATTTATTGAAGTTCCTCTTCATTTAAGAAAAAAAAATGTTTATCTTGATTGGAAGTGTAAAAGGTATACATTTACATCAAAAACTCCTTGGTGCATTTGGTTGTTGCAGTAGGGGGCAGTCCATGGAACATGAATCTGAAAGCGATCCTATAAGAAAGAAAAGACTTTCTCTTGATGGCGAAATGGAGAGAAAAATTAAGGATCTCTATGAGAAGTAAGTGTGCTTTAATTTAGCTGTTTTATTTCTTTCAAATGTTGTTCCTAAAACAGCACTTAGATTATTGTAATTATACCTGATACTATTTGAAGCATACAAAACGTTTGATGGGTATTATCAATTGTGTATTGTATCATTTTTCTTCTGATTTCTAAACTTTTTGCTCAAGTCTTTTCTGAAAAAATGTGGCCTTTTTAGATTCAAAGATGATCGGCATTGTAGTCGTCTTATTGCTGAAGTTCTAGAACCTGATGGTAAAGTTTCACCAGCACAAATTTCTAATAAGCTTAGACAGCTAGGACTGAAAGTTGCACCAAGGAAAAAGGTGCGCTATGATGATGACCATGATGGAGATGGAAAAGCGGTGGAAAAAGTTAGTAATCTCCATAACTCAGATGATATGGAGGGAAGTTTATTGAGGCCTTTGTAAGTACTATAAGAAATTTGTACTTTATGAATGTTATAGATAATATGTGCGTTGTATAAGATTGTATTCTAAAGCAGTGGTTGATAATGGAAAGCATTATCCACATAAAAGCTTCTAGTGTTATGTTTTTAGTCTGAAATCTTTGTTTATTCATTTTCCCTTCTATTTTGAAAAAGTTTCTGATACCTCCCTTACTATATTTCTATAGGCACAAAAGGAAAAGAGTTTCTGCTTTTAGTGAAGATCAGGAAGATATGATCAGAGCTCTATATGAGAAGTGAGTGTTGCGTAGCTTGGTTTCTGGTTACAATATTAGATTAAGTCTCCTTTTACATCAAATATGCTAAAAAGTTGATAAAGATGTGATGGAATATGTTATTTTGTTATTATTTGAATTTTTAAATAAAAAAAGTTTGGGCTATGCTTGATACTCACAGATTCAAAGAGCACAAGAGGTGTAGCTACATGATTGCAAATGCATTGGATGCAGATAATAAATTCACAGCTGTTCAAGTTTCTCATAAGCTTAAGCAACTTGGTTTACGAGTTCCTCAACAGAAGAAGTTTGAATCCAACATGCTTATAAAAAATGAGAATTCTAATAGTTTGTTCACAGACAAAGCACATGACCCTGATGATGAAACATTGTTATCGTTATTGAATAGGTAATATTATATTCATAGGCAGTATCCTGTGCTATTCATATTTGGATTTTGTTGCTCTTCTTAGATTGAAACATTAGGGTTTCTTGATGTGCACCCTGTATACTTATCCCAGTTATTAAAATCATTCTTTTTGGTATTAAGTTCAGTAAGTATTCCAAACAGTTCAGTACATTCCTTTTAATGGGTTTGGTGGCATGCGTCAAGCTTTAATTTTGGGGAACCCTATCAATGTGAGGTTGTGAATAGGTGGGATACTCATTTGAGAAGTATGGTGCTTTTTCATGTTCTTGACTTAGCTTAGTCATCATTTAGTTATTGTAGGTTGCTTTCACATTTCTTTTAACTTCTCCACTATGTTTGGTATAATAATTCTTAATATGAAATTGGGCATTTTCACATTCCATTGACACAAGTTTTTATTTTCTTGCTTAACATCTCAAGATGTTTTTACAATTTTGTTTTGTTTCTTGTGGTTGTAGTTTCAAGTCTGTAATTCTGTTGATCTTTGAATCGATCTTTTTATCATACTGCTCATCCATCCAGGCATCATCATTTATCTCCACATTTCTGAACCTTCCTCTTTGTCTTTTTCATATATATGTTTATTTTTTAGAATTTCCCATCAGTCAAACCATAGGGCATGGCTGGTTTAATATCAGATATTTGGTTTTCTCTTACTGATGGACGTGCAATTGCCAAAATCATCCCTTCATTATATTTGTATTTTATCTGACTTTTTCCCTACATATATGAATTTTCATTTTCATTTTTCCAAGTTCAGATGAATTTGACATCTCTTGTCAAATATTGCTGGATTTCCTGATGTTACTGATCTATATATATTAAAAAACTGTAGGCGCAAAAGAGAGAATGAGAGGCTATTTGGTGAGCAATTACCAGAACAAGTTGAACGATTATTGCCCGAAGATGATTCAGATGATGAACTCCTAAGCTCTGTTCTTAAGTAAATCTCTCTCTCTCTCTCTCTCATCACAAAGAATAAATATTTATAGTTGTTGGAGCTTGATTGTGTATATATTATATTGGTTATTTATATCTGGAAGCTGTTACCTTTCCTTATAATGGACTCATATCTGTGAATCATTGTTTATTTGAAAGGAATCTATGAACTGTGTTTGAAATATTCAGTGTTTTCCTTAAAAATGGCATGGTTGTTATCTCCACTTTTGTTTGAATTTTGCTTGGTAAGCAAAAGCAGAACTGCCTGTCATATTGTTTCTTATTCTCTTATCTTTCATAGTTTAAATTTTATTTATTTTTAAGACTGGTACTTACCCAAATAATGACAAAGTTCACTTTTGTTTATTAAATTTGCATATATGGTGTCAAATATATTTCTGAAAATCAAGAATTCTCTTGCCTAGTCCACTGTAGAACCAAGGAAAAAAATTCCAACTAATCTGCTTTGTTATTTGTTTACATCTACAATGTCTCTTGGCTTTAATATTTCATTGATTTTTGTGGTTATTGGTTTGTGGTCCATAGCACTGCTTCTATTTGTGGCCCTCAACATGAACCTTGCACTGCCAGTTCCATTGTCTCATCCATATTTATGATGAATTCTTTTAAACCTATATTATCAATTTTATGCATGGAGTCTATGTTAGTGGTTTCATTGTTTGTCCTATCATAAAAAATTTTCTTGGAATTGTCCTTAGCCTGGGAACAGCTCTTCTTATATGTAAATGGTACACAATTTTTTGAATATATGCATGGTATCTATGTTATTGGATCCATCATTTGCCTTTTTCCCGTGGACTGGGAACAAGTCTCATTTATTTGAAAATGGGACACATTAATTGGACTGAGACTCAAGTTGATATCAGGTGATGATATTAGTAATATCTGCATAGCACATGACACCTTAATTATGCTGCATCACATTGATTGGAATTCTGTTACTTTTGAATGATCTAAAAGTTCCTCTGCATTATGTAGAAAACATTGGAAATCATAATGGAATCCTTTCATTATATTATAACTGTTTAAATGCTAAATAGCTGCAGCACTCTAAACATGTCATTAATTTTCATAATTTTATACCTGTATCCTTTGTGGTTTCCTTTTTGAAGATAGTACTGTTTGGAACATAATTATCTATATATTCATTTACTCCGTAACTCTAAATTAGAGTATCCGTGTGTTAAATCTAATCATATCACTGAGTGGCAACAACTTTTCCTGTTATGTTTTCTTTCCGTCCTTTGTTTATAATTAATTAATCTATTGGGTACAGGAAAACTAGAAGGCCACTTCCTCAGTCAAAGGATGAGAAGCTCACAGCCATCTCAATTCAGGGAACAAAAATTCCAAATGATCCTGGAAATAGGCCTACTGAAGTTGTCAAAATACAGTATGTTGCTCATCCACCACGATTCTTCTTGCTAGTTACTACATTATTCAATTTATTCTACAATCCATATAATGCTGAATATTCAGGTTGAACTTGAAATGTTAATCTCACTTTTTTCCATTTCCAAGTAGTTACTCCTACAATTGAACATGTTGGAAATGAGGGAGATTGATGCTGTTGAATGTTTAGTGAATCTATTTAGTTGATGCCCACTTCTCTGGGATGCCTGGATGTAAATAATTTTCAATTGACCCATTTTTTTTATGGGTAAATAGTAAGTTTACTGCCAAAAATAAAAAATAAAAAATAAAATCAAGACACACGACAAAGCTCTCAAACATGCTTCTTCAGGACATCCCCTAAAGCACCCAAAGAAACAAGTCTTACAACTGGAGAGACATTGGAACCTAGCCTAGAAAAGACCTTACACGTTGCAAGAGGCTAGGAAACAGTTAACCAAAGGCACAAAAGTGACTAACGAGAAAATCAAATAAAAGAGAAGAAAACATCACAACCTGAGAACTCAGGCTTCAAACAAACCATGAGTGACCTTCCAGATCAAATGTGGCTCTTATGAGCATATCAAACAAACTCGAATAAGGAGGACCTTTAAAAACTTTGTCAATCCAATTCTTGTTGGAGCTTGACTGCATATTTCAGGTGGAAAAGGAATAGCACTCTTCCAAAATTGTTGAAAGACTAGCAAAAGCTTTCTGCTTTGACAATTTTAGAGTATATATCCATTGAAAGGAGTAATTCGATGGAGGAAATAAAGTGAACAAAAAAAGTGATAAAGTTGGGTCATTTGAGCCTCTTAAATTTTTATTTTTATTTAATCATGAGTTTCAGACAGTTTACTACAAACACTTGCAGGAATTATGCCAAACTAAATTCTCAAGGCCTCATGAGATACATGAGACTCTGGGTTCAAAACTCCTAGTTTGCATCTTGGGGCCACTCCCAATGGATTCCTCCCTATAATTATCTAGTATGTGGGATTAGTCAAGTGCTTGAAGAGCTTTGGACACCCATGTTAGCAGTATTACTTATAATTTTACAAATTGATATCCTTATTAAGCTGTTATGTTTGGAAAGCAGGGTTGTGTTTATCAAGCTGGCTTCTTTTCAAAGGGAATTTGTACTAATAAAGAATAACCTCTGTTATTTACTTGATGTTGGTTGCATTAAGTTCTGGTTTGTGAAGAAAAGTATAGCTTCAGCTTAGCTTCTTGTTTGTTCAAATATTCTGATAATATTTATTAACTTGAACATAGAACTAATCTTATGTATTTTCAGTGATGTTAACAACCAGTGCAGTAAGGTGGAACCTGCAGGAGTTGATGTGAATGTTTCTTTTAATTATGGCAGTCTGAATGGCACTGCTGAAGCTGAAGTGACTAGCATTGGCAATGGAAGTTTGTTGAACGTTGCACCTGTGAATCATTTAGATAATTTGGTACAACAAGAAGTTGATATTTCGGCAGCTTTTGGGGATGCAGTGGCTCCCAGTTCATTTCCACAGAGTAATCTAATAAGAAGGATTGGCAGTGGAAATCGTTTAGATGTTGCACCTGTGAACGATTTAGATAATTTGTCGGATCAGGTAGTGGATGAGGAATTGGAAGATGCAATTGATGAATCAGCTCCTAGTGCATCTCCAAAGAGTAATGTAATGAGAAGGAAGTTGAGAATGGTACTTGATCTTGAGGATGATGACTGAGATGGAAGCGTGGCCAGGTTCCTCTCATTCTTAAAACTTGTACAGTTTCTCCAAACTTCTGCCATATCTGTCTAAGTGGATATTGGAAATCAACTTTTCAATTACCTATGATCCCAACTTATTCTAATTTTTTCGATTTCAGCCAGAATAATTTTAAATTAGTAGAATCCCATATTTTATCTGTTTGTGGGTTTTTCTTTTCTTTTTAGGACCATAATCAGTTTATATATCTTAAAGATATCTTATTCTCTCTGATAAAAAAAAAATTATATTTCTTTATCTCACTATAATCACTCCAGTGGAAAATTTTCTTATAAGTTTGCAGATCTCAACTTCTTTGAAATATAAATGGGGGCGGGGTGATTGTTGACCCACTTTAAATTTTATAGAATATATTGTTTAGAGTTATTTGTAATCTCAATTTCTACATTTCGTGAAAAGATTTTGTAATTTAATTATTTATTTATTTGTCCAGGTGAAGAGTGCATTCCCTTAGAACTGAAACTGAATTTTGTTGTAAGATTTTTGGAGTGTAGAAGAGTGGATGGAGAAAAGATTTTGTAGATTGATCATTTGATGAAGTTTTCGCACTTCGGGATGTGATTTGTCCATGTTATCACATGCATTCCGTCTTTTGTCTATTTTCTAAATAGTAATCATTATCACTCATTATTGTATATAATCCGTATACTAATCATTTTACGTTTTAAATGTGAACATCACATGTGAAATTGTGGACCTAATGTATATGGTGTGTATAGCATTGAGTTTGCGAGAACATTATCGTTCTCTATTTGAATTAGGTAGCATTGATTGAGGTGTTGAGTGTCATGGAAAAATGACATTGGTGTAAATTGATGAGGTGGGTGGGGTATTAAGGTTTCTAAGGGGAAAATTATTAGATACTCTTAAAGTATGATGATATGGTGTTTCCTCATCTCACGTTCATGGTAGACTTCATCATGAATTTAATTAGTGGGATTTATTGTGAACGCAATAGGAGGGAGCACCATGTCATCGCACTCTAAGAGTATCTAATAATTACTTGTTCCCAATGCCTTTGACTACGATATAAGGGAGAAAAGTAGAGCAAATTGGACAATATCAAAATCTAACTTTGCCAAGAGCCTTCTCCTACTTCCAACTATTGAATTACAAACCAAAAAAAAAAAAAAAAAAAAATTCCAACTTTATTTCAAAAAAGAAAGAGAAAAAAAAAATCCCTTTCTCTTTGTTCTTGGTAGCAGTTAACCATTTAGAGAGGTTTTTATTTTTTTAACAAAATATTTATTCATTTTATTTTTATATAAATATTTATTAATTTTTACAATAATTGATGAGGGAACCCTAGTTATTTAGAAAATGTCAAGAATTGACCGGATCTTATTTTGACTTTTAAATCAAGACTCAAAAGTTATAACAAAAAGAAAAATTACCATTAATACTAAAATAATGACTTTAATTTTTTCTTTTTCTCATAAAACAATAAACTAAGGAGACTAAGTTCTTAGTGAAATCTAATGCCATTAAATCACAGGAATCTAAGTAATTCAAGATTATTCTAAGTTTCATTGCAAACAGGAAATATTTTATACACTTAATAAAATAATGACTTTAATTTTTTTATTTTTTATAAAACAATAGACTAAGAAGACTAAGTTCTTAGTGAAATCTAAATGTAACTTGTATAAACAAGATTAATCAAAGTCCTAGAATATAAGGAAAGTAACTTATTGGAATAAACACCTTACAAAGCCCTGCAAACTATTGAAATCTATTAAGGATTCAATTACAAGAGAATAAACACTATTTCATCATGAACCAATACGTATAAAGATACATAGAAGGATCTTTTCGATTAGTAATCAAGTTTATGGCAATGATTGAGTCAAATTCAATAATAATATGTTTATGGCCCAAATCCCATATGCCCTATGGAGTGCATGACGAATCGGAATAGCCCATAATTTTGCACAGCTTGTTGGTGTATAACCGATATGGAGGGAAAATCCGAATAACCATCTCCCCTTATCTGCAATCATCAATGTTTAATTTCACGTAATTTAGCCCATTTGCAATCCCTTAAAACATACAATATTGTAGTCTCTTTTTGGTGGCACTTATGGCCTGTTTGGAAATTTAGAGAGGGAGGAGAGTAGAGAGGAGTAGTGGAGAGGAGAGTAGAGGGGAATGGTTATCCTCCATATTGTTTGGATGTTTTTAAAATTAGTAAGGAGAAATGGAGTAATTAACCATTTCTCTTGTTTGGATGTTTTAAAATTAGGATGGAAAGGAGATGAAATGATTTAAATAGACAAATTTATCCCTATTTGAAAATTGACTTGTAATATTGGCCTATGATTAATTTATTAGATTAAATAATTATTTAATCAACATTCTCTTTTCATCAAATACCATTAATATGATTAATTTATTAGATTAAATAATTATTTAATTTAGAAAACAAAAATAAATAGTAAATACTGAAAACAAATAATAAAAATGAAAAATAGAATGTATTGGACAAATTGGTTTCCGATTTCTCGGGTTTCTTCTCGTCCCAAACCACCATGTCCATGCCTCCAATCACCGGCAGCATCATCGGCGCCAAAAAATGGAAATTACCAGCCACCGGACGAGGAGTTGACTTCATCGATCTCGAAGCTCCACACTCAGTCTCGAACCGCCGGCATGAGAAGCTACTGCTACAGCTCTTCGACTCGCTGACGTCAAAGCTCAGGCTGTAGCTGCCGCACCGCTCGCTCTACTCCTGGTTGGAGTCGGAGCCGGAGCCGGAACCAGAGGCTTCCTTCAACGAAAGGCTGGCCATTGATCTAGAAAAGATCAAAAGCTCAAAGTGATCGAACAGCCACAGGTGATTACAGTGGAAAAAGAAAGCAAAGAAAAAGAAAATTGGTTTGTAATTTTGTTAATTTAGAAAGGCTAAATTGGAGAATTCATTTTGTCAATAATTAATCTACTCCACTCTCCCTCCAAATCTCTCCACTTTGGGGGAATTAAAAATGAGGGGTTAGAGGTAGTTGAAACCCCTCCAAATTCCTCCCCCTCATTCCTTAAAAAACTTCCAAATGAGGTAATTGAATTACTCTCCCTCCCTTTACTCTACTCTCCCTCCTTTTTTTAACTTCCAAATAGGCTAATAAAGTGGAACACAAAATGTGATACAGAGAATTTGTATTTGATGTAACTGCACTTGAAAATATAAATATAGCTACCAATCTTTCTTCTAAATGTCTCCCTTACCACACTAGCTGTTCCCAACATATATAATCGAATGTCTATCAAAATTTAGGTATGGTTTCAACCATGTGATTGCATGCATTGACAGAGGGAACAAAGAAGATTTTATCTTCCCACAAGTATAATTAAATTAAACTATGTAACTCATTGATTCATAAAACTACATGGTTGAAATTAATTAACCTAAGATATCACAATTAAAATTTAGAAAATGTTAAAGTTACTATCAATTGTACATTGCAGATAATTTCATACGTCGTCCAAGTATTTGTAAGTGTGTGAAACCAGAAACACTGCACTATTTGGTGGCAGTAGTAGTACTTTCTACTAACCGATAAATTACAATGCTCTAGCAATTAATTTGAGTGCTAACCATTTAGCTAGAGGGTCCACGACCACTTTTCCCCACTAATCTCTCTATATTGAACCTCTCCAAAAATCGATTTTCCTCGTCAATTTTGTTTGTTTGTAATATTAATGGTGGGTTGTTGAAATGCCTAGACCAATCATATTATCCAAACGACTTGCTAATTGTTTTATGCATTAGCCTAACCTAGCTATTTTGAATTTGCTGGCAACAATTTCTATGGGGAAGTTCCAAGCTCTTTGGGTTCACTGTCTGAGCTTGAAATGTTGGATCTGCTTATTACTTACCTTTGCCTTTGAGAAATTTCAGTTCCTTGATGATTATAGAAGAAGGAGAGAAAAGATTCTTTGGAAAAGTACCAGTATGGTTTGGGAAGATCTGCCATAGTTAATTGTTCTAATCCTACGTTCCAATAAGTCCTATGGAAGCATACCATTGAATTTGTGCTTTCTCTGAAAGATTTACAAATTTTGGACCTCTCTTCAAATAACATATGGGAGTGAGCACAGCAGGCTTTTTCAAGGTTAGACTAGGGATCCCCTCAATTTTAAAAGTGATTTGTTATTTATTCCCTTTCCATCAAGGAGTATCACATATAGTTAATTTTCAACTATCAGTTCATCAAAAAAGTCTATTTACCAAATTCTGTTTATAAATAAACTCCTTAGAGGATAGGTCTTTATCTATCATTCTCATTATCATATAAAAAACATAAAACTAAATATGTAATAATTAAATAATTAGGATAAACTCTATATAGACAGCATTAAGTCTTTTAATGAAAAAAAAAAAAATCTTACAATTCAACTAAAGAATCCCTAAGCAAGCCCTTTAGGCTATCACTTTATCCCAATGTCCACGCATTCACCACTTGCTGCGTCCCAACTCATAATCACAAAACTGCCAAATCGTCAAAAAAGGTAAATCCCAATTCTTTTGTCTTAGTCTAATTTGATTGATGCTTTTGTAGCAAAATGGAGTCACATGCCCTTTTGTTAGTCGATTTGTTTTTACGAACACAACAAAATTTCACAACATTTTCATAGCAAGCTGATGTGTTAATCTATTACATGTTAAAATAAAATTATATTGGAATGCATCACAACTCAAAACAAAAGTGTTATGGGAGATGTGAAATTTTATTGTGCCCCTATACTTTCTTTAGTTTTAGTATGCCTTAACTGTTAGCATCTGTATAACATTGATTCTAACGTAATCTTATCATTGATTGAGACTAAAATCATGGACACAAAATTATGGACAACATAATTGTCCATGATTTGTGCTAAAAAAAAAAATTGTCCATTATTTTGGTCTCAATCAAGATCCTTTCTCCCTGCTAGGTCAACTATTTAAGTCTACATATTCAAGGCACATGTATGTTCACATGAAAAGAAAACTGCATTCTATATACTATTTTTTATCTTCCACATTATGCTCCATCTGTTAGGGTTTATGCCCTAAAATCCAATTTATTGGCATGTCATAAATAATTAAATTGTTTAATTATATGAGACTATTTATAAATAAACTAATGGGACATTATCATAGTACATGAGATGCATTGTATGTGATTTATGTGATTTACGCTCCGTTTGTTTCGATGTAAAATATTTTCAGGAAAATATTTTCACATGTTACAGTGTTTGTTTTAAAGTAAAATATTTGGTTAAAAATAAAATATTTTCAGTCAACTAAACCAACTAAGGCAAATTTGTGTAAAATATTTTACACTTGAAATATCAGTAAAATATTTTACATTTATTGCACTCTCTCAGCCTCGATGCACTACCTTTCTCTCACTTTTACGCTTTCTCAGATTTCTCTCCATAACCCAGCCCACCCTCAACCCTTCTCTCTCAGCCATCACCGGTTCCACCGTCTTCATCACCACCCATCACCGGTTCCACCCTATTCGGCACCACCCATCACCGGCTCTCCCTTCACCGTTGCCACCCATCACTAGCTCCACTTCATCAGCGCCACCACCAGTTCTCAAGTTCACTCGGCGCCATTGTCAATCTTGTTCCTTCTTCAAGATTATTTAGCTGGGTTTCTAGAGGTTGGGTTGTGGTGGGACTTGCTTTTAGTGGGTCGGAGGTGGATCCAATGATCAAGATTGTACAATTTTTGGTTGATGGATTTTGGGTCTCAGTTGTTTTAAAGGGTTTTGGGTCTCAGTTGTTTGATCTGGTGGTTTGATAAAATGAAGATAAAGCTAGTTTTTAGATTAAATAAGCTAGGTGAGTTTACATCAAATAAATAATGTCAGGTTTCATAGTCAATTTGTTCCTTTCTCAAATAAATAAAATCCTGTTTTTTTAGGTATAAAATCAACTTTTTTTTTTAGGTATAAAATCAACTTAGTACTGCTCCAGCAATTTCCCCAGTATAGCTCGCCACTATGATGGTTTGGTCAATACAGCAAAAGAGTCAATTTCAATATCATAATCGATCTTCATTTCTATAAAATTTCAGGGTATGAAAGCGAATAAGTGAAGTCATGGACTTTACTTTTTTGTTGGTGCTTGTGATACAGGTTGGAAAATAACCTAAAAAAATAAAATTAAAAAAGATACAGATTAGTAAAATCCCAATTTGAAAACTGGGTTTATAATTAACAATTGGTTGAAGAGATTCTTTGGCAAGTTGCCCAATGCCCAGTCAGTCACAGACCTTACAGTGCTCATCACCAGCACTGGGAATAAAAGGTCAAGCAAAGCCCACGACTCGCTTTTTCTGTAATTACATTTTAGTTAATTGGGGCTGAATCATTAACCATTAAATCATATAAGAGATATAGCTGCAACCTGCAACTGTACTCAATAGACAAGTGCTGAAACGTTCAACCTAAATTATACTAGGCATTTTTCTTCATTTGGCCCCACCACCACCAGCAACGTCATGGTGGTACAAGTACCACCAACAATCATCTATTCTTTTTTTGGTGAAAAATGGATAGATGGTTGTTGGTTACCTAAATTATACTAGGTATTTTTCTTCATTTGGCCCCACCACCACCAGCAACGTCATGGTGGTACAAGTACAACCAACAACCATCTATACTTTTTTTTGGGTGAAAATTTCATTTTCATCTCTATATTTTCACGCAATTCTTACTTTAGTCCCTATATTTTTTTCCACCACTTTTACTCCCTATTTGGAAAAAACGCGTCTCATTTTAGTCCTTTCACTAACGGCAAAGTTCTACGTGACAAACGGAACTATTAAAATAATAATAAAATTTTTTTTGACATTAAAAAATGTCACGTCAACATCTAAATTAAAAAATTAATTTATTAATTTTAACTAAATAAAAAAAATTAAAAACCAAAAATCACATTAATTGAGATCTAAGTGTGTCATGAACGAGAACAACAAGAATATAAATCCAGATCTAATACACAACCATCAATAAAAAATAAATAAATTCATATTCAATTGCAAAAAAAAAAAAAAAAAAAAAAAAAACAACCCAGCATCGAGAATCAAGCACAAATGAACCTCATAAACCCATCACCCAAATAAACAAATAAAAAATACTAGCCTCATGACATGCGCTTTGCGCATGCGATGAGGCTTTTTTTTTTAGTGAATCACATTCGCTTTGTGCCTGTGATGAGGTTTTTTTTTTAGTGGTCTTATTTTGTAGGAAAAAAAATGTTTTTATTTTATATATAATTTTTATTTTGAAATTTTAATTTATAAGTGAGGCTTTTTTTTTTTTTTTTTTTTTTTTTTTTTTTTTTTTTAAGTGGTCCTATTTTGTAGCAAAAAAAAAGTGTTTTTATTTTATATATAAAATTTTTATTTTGAAAATTTAATTTATAAGTGGATATTTTTTAGGCAATGTTTTAGTAAAAGTTAGAGTTATATTTTTACCGGATTGTCTTTTAGTTTTGTCTCTACTTAAACATAGGGATGTAGAGGTTTTTTAGAACTATGAAAATGAGGAATCCAAACAGGGGAAGCCCATTAAATAATAGTATAGAAAAACTACAGAAACCAACCATTTCACAAAAGAAATATAAAACTTAAGAAAAACCAAAGGACCTATTAATCAAAATCAAAACTGAACATCAAATTAACATTTCAGAAAAGAAAAAGAAAAATGGAAAAGCCATTACCTCCCAACACCAAAGACAAGTCTGAGATTGATCCTCAAGCACATTAGCCTCCACATTAGGCACTCCATACATCACTCTTTGCCCAACCTTTAACACGCTATTCTTCACAGTTGCCGCACTCATTCCATCTTTGGGTCACCGAGACGATGCTTCAGGCGCTGGAATTGATTGAAGAGATGGACTGAAACAACGGTGTGGAGATTGGAGAGTTGTTGAAGGCGGCATATTTCGTGGCGGTGATGGAGTGCACGGTGAAGTACTTGGCTTTGGGGGGAAGTGATGGGAAGCACTTCGAGGTGGTGAAGAGAGTGTGGAGGGGCAGAATCAGTAATTTGTAGAAATTGGTAATTTGGGTCTTCATTAATGGAGATTTTGGGTATGGCCTGTTATGGGTCTTTTTGATGATTTTGTTGGGTTTAAGAAAAAGGGGGCTTTGGGATTTATGAATTTGTATTTGAGCTAAATTTTTTGGATTTAAATTTTTGAATCTAGGTTTGAATCTGGGTTTGAATTTAATTTTTTGGGTTTTAAATTTGTTGGGTTTGTGCTCTTGTTCAAATATTTAATGTGTTCATGTTTAATTTGATGTGGATCTATAGTTTAACTTTTTGTTCTTATTTTCTAGGTTTGTGCTATTTGGATTTTAATTTTGTGTTCTTGTTGCTCTTGTTCAAGACACATTTAGATTTCAATTAATATGATTTTTGGTTTTTATTTCTATTTTTAATTTTTTTATTTAGTTAAAATTAATAAATTAATTTTTTTAATTTAGATGCTGATGAATAAAATTTATTATTATTATTTTAATAGTTCCGTCTGCCATGTAGGACTTTGCTATTAGGGCACTGACGGGAAGGACTAAAACGAGATGCGTTTTTCTAAATAGGGAGTAAAAGCGGTGGAAAAAAAAAGATAGGGACCAAAGTGGGAATCGCGTGAAAATGTAGGGACAAAAATGTAGTTTTCACCTACTTTTTTTGGTGAAAAATGAATAGATGGTTGTTGGTTGTGCTTGTACCAACAACCATCTATTCAATTACTCAAAAATGTGAGATCTCATGAATTTGAGTCTCAACTCTCAAGAGTCAAAGAGTGCCACAAGAAATTAATCAGAAGCTATCAAAATCTACAACTATACTCTATATTGACAATATTCACTTTGTTCAAGCGTGTAATAGTAGAATTAAATATGTATTGTATTAAGCAAAACAAAACTATACAAAAAGAGATTTATATACCACCTGAGTGCATAGTCTAGTGGTAGGAAACTCTTGTAACTCATCACACTTGCGAGTTTAGAAGTTGTGGATTCGAGTAGTGACAAGCTCTACTATTGCTCGAGTAGCTCCACGCTATACACGAGTTAGGTTTAAGTGGGTGGAGGACAATGACCACATCCACAAGCTCGCCCCCTTTTTGGATTATAAAAAGAAAAGAAGAGAGAGGTTATATACATGAAATTCTAACTAAAATTAACCTATTTTCAGCCAACTCTATTCTACCCCTCTCCACTCTCCCTCCATTCTCCCTTAATCCAAACGGCCATAAAAGTCCACACATGAAATTGAGCCAATATAACAAGTAAGACATGATGAAAAACGGAAACTTTTTTAATGCATGCAAAATGGGAAAGCATTTAAGAAATATGTAAACAATCTGTTTAGAGATACAATAATTTCTATAATCTTTTTCACAATTGTTCTAAGATATCATGATGTGATTGATACTAATAAAATTTGTCTTACTCAACTGTGGGAAAATTTGTCTTTGAATGACAGAGAAGGGGGAGAATTTCAATTTGAGAAGACAACGGAAGGGCCAAACTATACCATTGCAGCAAAATTTCTCACAAAACGTGCGCTAAACACTGAGGCCATTATCAAAACCTTCAACTCCATTTGGAGGTCAAAAAATGGTTTCAAAGTACGTAATGTGGGAAACCATATTCTATTATTTGTGTTCGACAATGAGGAAGAAGTGGAAAGGATTTTTGAAGGGGAGCCGTGGAACTTTGACTAACACTTATGGCCTGTTTGGAAGTTTAGAGAGGGAGGAGAGTAGAGGAGAGTAGTGGGGAATGGTTCCCCTCCATCTTGTTTGGATGTTTTTAAAATTAGTAAAGGGGAAGAGAGTAATTAGTCATTCCCCTTATTTGGATGTTTTAAAAATTAGGATGGAGATGAGAGGAAATGATTAAAATAGATAAATTTACCCTTATTTGAAAATGGACTTGCAACATTGGTCTATTATTAATTTAGAAAGGGTAAATTGGGAAATTTATCTAGTCAATAATTTATCTCCTCTACTCTCCCTCCAAATCTCTCCAATTTGGGGAATTAAAAATGAGAGGTTAGAGATGGTTGAAATCCCTCCAAACTCCTCCCCCTCCTTCCTTAAAAAACTTCCAAACAAAGTAATTGAATTACTCTCCCTCCCTCTACTCTACTCCCCCTCCTTTTTTAAACTTCCAAACACGCCATTAGTTTTGATTCGGTGCTATGATAATAGCATACCGGCAAAGGAGTTAATCTTTGACCATGTTTCCTTGTGGGTGCAAGTACATGATATACCAGTCCAATTTTTGAGTCGGGAGGTTGCTGAAAAGCTTTGTGAAGTTGTGGGCAAGGTAAGCAAGGATGTGAATCTTAGGGAAGTTAAAAGGGGGGAAGTCATGAGGATTAGGGTTTGGATTGATGTCACTCTTCCCCTCTATCATGGAAGAGTTTTCTCGCAGAAAGATGGATCGAAGGGTTGGGTCTCCTTCAAGTACGAAAGCTTACCAAACGTTTGTTATTGGTGTGGCTGTCTGAATCACTTTGATAAAGACTGTGAACACTGGATACAAAGCAATGGCACCCTACGGCAAGAAGACCAAGAATATGGCCCGGGGCTACATGCTTCACCACTACCTATGCACAAAAACTCAGTGATCGTTGTACAAGGATATTATGAAACAAAGAGAAAGGAATTCGAGGCTGGTGGCAGAAAGGGGGTAAACGGGAAGAAGACTGAACCAAGAGTGCCATAAACAACGACGAGTGATGGTGCTCACGGTGGTGGAGGGAAGGAGTTTCAGTTTCAAGACAATACGCCTAATAAAGGAGACTTTGCGGACGTTACTGAAGTTAACGCGAATAAGACCAGCCTGGAAGGACGTTTAATCAGAGGAGGAATTGCGATCTAAGGAGAGTATTTTGTGGATAAAATAAATGAGATAGATAAGGAATTAAAGAAGTTTGATTTTGAGAAAGGTAACCAGGAGGGACACGTTACTGAGGACGCGCATAAAATCTCGGAGTGCTTAGTTAATGAGGTGGCGGTAGAAAATGGAATACCATAGAACCTAATGGATTCACGTGAGCTGTTAAGTGAGCCCACCAATCACGTGCCTCAGTTAAGTGAAAACCCTAAAAAAGCTACCCCTCATGTGGCACTTACTTAAGCCGAACCTAATGCAAAATCCTGGGTGCAAGATGTGTATGTTGCTCCAACATGGAAAAGAACTCCTCAAGTAAAGGTTGCAGAATCCCATGAACCCCTTTCCTCACAAACAAGGAAGTGGTCATGTGTGGACATTGAGGATCTTGAGTTGCCAAGGAAGAAAAAACAAGTTTCACAAGATGCTGGGAAGACCCTTATTTAATTGGCAGAGGCTGATGTTCAGCCCTGCCAAGGACAATGAATCTCCTATGTTGTAACTGTCGTGGGCTTGGGAACCCATAGATAGAGAAAGAGCTCGGAGACATGATTCGGGCACAAGATCCCTCAGTTGTGTTCTTAGCCGAAACATGGCTGGATAAAGCTAGGCTAGAAACAATTAAGGCTCGATATAAATTTGGTGGTTCGGTTGAGGTATCCAGAGAGAATAGAGGAGGCGGAGTGGCTGTCTTGTGGAAAAAGAGTGTGATTTTATAGTGGATTCATATTCCCTTAATCACATAGGCGCCATTGTGAATAAGGGACAAGATGATGAATGGAGATTTACAGGATTCTATGGTGAACCAGACATGAATATCTGTCATGAATCATGGGCTAAGCTAAGACGATTGAAGAATAAGCATTCACTACTGTGGGTGTGTGCGGGGGATTTCAACGAAATTGCCAAGGCACATGAGAAACTTGGAGGAAGACCAAGGCCGGTCAGACAAATGGAAGCATTTAAAGAGGTACTCGATGAGTGTGGGTTCAAAGATTTGGGCTTTGTTGGGAGTAAATACACTTGGTGTAGAGGCCATGGTGACAACAAAATAATATGGCAAAGGCTTGACGGGGCAGTAGCTACTGTGGAGTGGATTGGGATGTTTCTAGCAACAAAGGTGCGGCATTTGGAGTGTGGGTCTTCAGATCATAGGCCTATACTCATTCTGCCAAAAGGTATTCCAAAGAGATGAAGAAAACCTTGGAGATTCGAGCAAATGTGGTTGGAGGACCCGAGGTGCAAAGAGGTGGTTGTTTCGGCTTGGGAAAGATCTGTTGGTGGGAGTCCAATTGTTCAAGTGGAAGGGAAGATTAAAGAGTGCCAGGCAAAGCTCAAATAATGGAGTTGTTTACATTTTGGGAAAATCACTAGGGCTTTGAAAGAAAAAAAGGAGCAACTAAGGAGGGCCGAGGAGGAAGCAATTAGGAGGGGGTCAATGGATAGAGTGCACAGATTGAAATGGGAAATAAATGGTTTGTTGATAAAAGAAGAAAAAATGTTGAAGCAAAGGTCAAGGGCTTTGTGGTTACATGAGGGGGATCAAAGTACACGTTTTTTTCATAACCATGCTTCACATAGGTTTAGGAGGAACCGGATTGAGGAATTACAGAATGGTGAAGGCGTGATGTGCTTGGATGAGGAGGAGATTACACAGATCTTGGTCACCTATTATCAAGAGCTCTTCCATTCGGCCAATCCCTCTAACTTGGAGTCTGTTCTAGAAGCAGTCCCCACATTGATCACGCCGAATTTGAATGATTTGTTAACGGCAGAATTTGTGAAGGATGAAGTGGATGAAGCTCTGAAACAAATGGACCCCTTGAAAGCTCCAGGACTTGACGGATTGCCTCCACTGTTCTTCCAAAAATTCTGGTAAACCATTGGGGAGGATGTCTCACAAGCAGTCACCAATTGTCTGAATACAGGTTCTATTCCAACCACAATAAACCATACTTTTATAACTTTAATTCCAAAAGTCAAGAACTCATCTAGAGTTTCAAATTTTCGCCCTATTGCTTTGTGTAATATTATTTATAAATTGGTTTCAAAAGTTGTTGCTAATAGACTCAAAAAAGTTTTACCTTACATTATCTCTGACTCACAAAGTGCATTTTAGTCAAATAAGGCTATTTCAGATAACATTTTAGTGGCCTTCGAGATGCTACATCAGTTGAAGAATCAAAAATAAAAAAATATAGATTTTATGACTCTGAAGCTGGATATGAGCAAGGCATACGATAGAGTGGAGTGGAAGTTCCTATTTGAAGTCATGAGAAAGATGGGTTTTTGGGAAAACATGGATAGCCATTTTCTCTCAATGCATCAACACAATCTCTTACTCTATTTTGGTAAATATGGTGAGCCGAAAGGAAATATTCATCCTACACGGGGAATTAGACAAGGAGACCCTTTCTCCCCTTATCTCTTCCTTTTGTGTTCTGAAGGATTGAATAGAATGCTTCAACAGGCAGCAAGGGAAAACTTAATAAGAGGCTACTCATTATGTAAGAATGGACCTCGGATTACTAATCTATTCTTTGCAGATGACAATTTGTTATTTTGCCTGGCAAGAATGGAGGATTTACAGGTCATTCAACACATTCTTTACATGTATAAGCAAGCATCGGGCCAACAAATCAACCGAACCAAGACGACATTATTTTTCAGCAAAGCGGTAGTCCAAGAGAAGAAAAGGGAGATTTTGAATTTCCTTGGAGTATCGGAGATCAATGAATATGAAAAATATCTTGGTTTGCCGGCAGTGGTGGGGATGAAAAAAAAGGCAAGCTAAATTACATCAAAGAAAGAGTGTGGACAAAATTACAAGGTTGGAAGGAAAAGCTCTTGTCACAAGCACGTAGAGAGGTGTTGCTAAAAGCGGTAATCCAAGCTATCCCAAATTTTGCAATGAGCTGTTTTATGTTGCCGGTGGGACTTTGTAAAGATATTGAGATGCTTATACGGAAGTTTTGGTGGGGAGAACGTGGTGGGCAAAGGAGAATCCATTGGAAAAATTGGGAAACATTATGTAAGCCAAAATCTGATGGAGGTATGGGTTTCAAAGACTTGGTCAAGTTTAACAAAGCTATGTTGGTGAAACAGGTATAGAGGTTGCTAACCGACAAGACATCGTTGTTCTTTAAGGTGTTTAGCACAAAATATTTCCCATCAGGTTCTGTTTTTGATGCCAATAGCTCTAAAGGATCCTATGCGTGGTGAAATATTCTCAAAGCAAGGCAGGTGGTGCAAGAAGGGATGCTTTGGAGGATTGGGGATGGAAGCAAAATCCGTGTGTTTCATGACAAATGGATTCCAGGAGAGTTTCCTTTAAAGGCAGCAGCTCAAAACCAGGAGTTTGTAGATGATACCACGGTGTCCAGCCTCATTGATGTGGAGACAGGGGAGTGGAATGGGCAGCTGATAGATCAATTAATCTCCCCTTGGCTGGCTCAGCGTATAAAAGCGATACCACTTTGCCAGGCATTGCAAGAAGACTGCATTGTATGGCCACGGAGCAAGGATGGCAATTACTCGGTGAAAACTGGGTATCAGGTTCTTGAAGAAATAGAAAGAAGAGAGGGGCAGCATCAGGTTTAGATCAGGCAACCCAGAGAAGTTTTTGGAAGGGTATTTGGAAGTTAAATATTCCAAACAAAATCCGGATCTTCTGTTGGCGAGCATGCACTGATTCATTACCAACGATGAAAAATTTGCATCATAGGAAGGTTGTGGCCTCTCCATTATGCACTGCCTGTGGCAAGTCAGAAGAGACAACACTCCATGCTTTATGGGAGTGTGAGAAAATACAGATAAGCTGGGGTTCGGACTTTAATGGGCTGCATAACCTCCATCACCGTCCATGCTCTGTCATGGACCTGTTTTGCAGAGTTAGAAACGAAGGAAAAAACGTAGAGCAATTCTCTGTTTTGGCCTGGTTCATCTAGTGCAGGAGAAATAAAAGTCACTTCAATGAACCGTGTCTATCGCCTGATAAGGTGTTTGAAGCTGCATCAAATTCACTTGCAGAATTCCAGGCGAAGGAGGCCGAAGGTTCACCAAAACAGAATCCAGCCATATAGAAGTGGCTCCCACCACCGTTAGACTTTTATCAGATAAATTACGATGGTGCAGTGTTTACTGAGTTAGATGAAGCAGGGTTGGGAGCTGTGGATTGTAATGAAAGGGGGGAGGTAATGGCGTCCTTAGCAGAAAAGATTGGTATGCCATTCGGAGGGGTGGAGGTGATTGAGGCTATGGCAGCAAGGAGGGCAATTCTGTTGGCAGTAGAGTTGGGATTCCAGAATTGCATTATTGAAGGTGATTCAGAAATTATGTTCAAGGCTTTAATGGAAGGTGTTTCTGATCGCTCCAGTTTTGGTCACATAATAAAAGACTGTAAGTCTATAATGGGTTTGCTACGAAAATGTTCTTTCTCTCATGTTAGACGGCAAGGAAATGGAGTTGCCCATGCCTTAGCTAGATGAGTGAAGAATTCTTATCCTCTCTTGGTGTGGATGGAAGCGGTCCCATCAGATATTTCTTATTTAGTTCATATTGATGTAATTCCTTAAGATTTTCTTCAATAAAAGTTTATGCCGATATTCTTCTCAAAAAAAAAAAAAAAAAAGAAAAAAGAAGAAGAAGAGCTTAGCAATGCTAGAATTAGGCGTGCAATATAATATATAGCGTTAATTGTAGGTATCATAGTTTGATCATTGTAAATGCTGATGCCGGGTCAATGGCTTGCCTGCCTCAGTGCATCGCAATTGTCAATTTGTTCATTCAGTTTATTTTGTAGCTTAACAGGACTGCTGTCCATCCAGTTTTTCCATTCAATTTATCATGGGTTGACCATTGTGAATGATGATTGACATTATTATTTTCAACTTAAGACTGCGCCTATAATTTCAAACCAGCATGACATGAAGTAAATTCAAGACAATTCCTACAGCGCTATATATAGTCTGTGAGAATTTTGGTCTTTTATTTGATCAAATATGCTTGCCATAGTAGACCTTTTTCATACATCAATTGTAAACATTTTTTTTTGGGGTAAGGCATCCAGCACTTCAGTTCAACATATCAATTTATATGAGTCCATTTTTAGAGAGTTTTTAACCTATGACGTTCGCTCTTGATGATAGCTTTTTATCATCAAACCAAGACACCAATTAGTTTTTGGTGTATGCGGAGATTGAACCCCATACGAGTCCCTTCTTAAGAGTTTAGATTGAATATTTATAGGAATGTATAGGAACAAAAAGAGAAAAAGAATTGTATATGTCCACATCTCTTTGTACCTTACATGTTTAAGAGGAAAAAAAAAGAAGAAGATAAAAGATACCATTTTAGCGATTGAAAAGTTCAACTTTACATTCAGTGAGGTGGAAGATTTGCAAAGTGGTTTTTATCCCACACTGGTAGGCAAAGAAACAAGGAGAGAGGAATGTGAGATAAATAATGCCGCAAAGCACATTCCTAAGCATACTTTTCTCGGCCTTTTGGCTAAGATCAAGTATAGCATCTGTTCTTATAATGGGGGAGGGCCTGTTTCGGTAGCTTGGTACTGTGGTTCTTAAGCGCTGCCCTTGTGCTGCACTACTGCTCAGGCCTGGCGCACCCTACCAAGCAAGTCACAAAATTTGCTTTGCTGTGCACATTTTTAGAGTCTAACACCGACTTCCAAAGTTAGTGCAATTTTGGATGAGCAATGTTTTGAAAGGTGTAATTGTCAAAAAGGAAGGCCAAAAGGCAATATTTTCTGGTTTGAAAATCATGAACCAAAGTATCCGAATGGTTTCGTGTAAAATACCGAATATGCACTAACCTGATTGCACGGGTTATTCTTTTTAACCCACGATAAAACCAAAAAAATACTGATTGGTCTGTGTAGAACAGATTTTAATCATTAGTTGTATTTGGAGATTTAAATAATTTTGTCATGCTCTAGGATTTAATGATTAAACTAAAAATTTATTTTGAATTTTTATTAGATATGTTGTTTCAAGACTTTTGAACTATATAACTTGCTTATTGGATGATTTACGTGAATGATGTGTGTGTGTGTGTTGCTTTTTTTTTTTTTTTTTAATACTCTCTAACTTTATGTCATACTAGTATGTAGTTCTGCGCATATGCATAGATACAATTAAAGATAATAACAATCATACAGTTTAAATTATACATGGTATTAGCTTACACCTTTTTTAAACCATACATCTCTAAAATACATAATGGTTTCTCATATATATATGATTTAGAATTTAATTGATTTTAGACTCTTCGGTTTGTATATCCAATAATTCACTTGCCAGAAAAATTAAAAACTTAAATGGACACGTGGCGAAAAATTAGACTCCAATTTAAAATCTAATTGGATTTGGACTCTTTGATTTTTACGCTCAATAATTAACTTGGCACAAAATTAAAAATTAAATGGGACACGTGACACAAAATTGAGAATATAATTAAAATCTAATTAGATTTTCTCTAAGTTTTGGCTATATATATATATATAGATGACGTAATTTTTTATTGTTATAATTTATTTATATTTGTTAGGGTGGGGATACAATTGTTATAATTAATTTATTAATTTACTTAAATGAAGTATTTTTATTTTATTTTAGTTGTCTTTTATAATTATAAAATATATTTAATTAATTAATAAATTTACAATTCAACCAATGAACCACTGGTTGAACCAATAAACTAGTGAATCAATTCTTCAGTCAGGTCAACCTTCGGTCCGGTTTTTATAACTATGCTTAAGAGGCCTTTTTTGCTCTTCCTCACATGAGATACAATGGTAAATGGTAAGGTTGCCTAGATAGGGGGTGATTTTTTTTGCCCTTAATACCTTGGACTCTAAACAGAGAGAAAGACATTTTCCTACGAGGTTGTGTCATGTCAGGAAGAATAAAACTGTGCAACATATGTGACCAAAGTAAACAATATCTTAAACAATATCTTGCCAATTGGGAGTTTGGGCGTGACATGTTATCCAAAAAGGCAATATAAATTTTGGTCAATGAAACCAAAAAATATTTGCATAAATTACCTCTTCAAAAATTCACTTTTTGTACTTTAATTATTCACTTTAAAAATGCACTATATATCTCATTCTTCATTTTATAATACATCCTATTAATAAATTCTAAAATAGTATTTATTTATATATTTTTTCATAGCCCAATGCCTAATTATCCATGGCCATGCATGAACACAATACGGGTACAACACGGTGACGCGGTAATTTTTTAAAAATTAGGACACGAGTATGCATGATGGGAATATGTATATTATATATATATATATATATATATATTTTCTAAGCTTATTTTTTTTTTCTAACCAAAATATTATTTTTTTTAAAATAATTTTTCAAAATTCTTTTAGAAGCATATTAAAGCCTAGCCACTAATAATATATACTAGTCTACTGTCTACATAGATAATGAAAAAAGAATTGTAAAAAGTAAACTACTTGGCTTGATAGGTGGTGAACTTTAACTCATAAAAGACAAAAAAACTAGAGATAAAAGAGCTCTTCACATGTGACACTGTGAGGCAGACAAAACAATAAAAAGGCACATAGACAAAACAAGGAAAAAGGGCAAAGAGGGAAAATTGTAAAAGAGAGATAGATCTAAGAGCTAAAGAAGAAGAAGAGATTTGCGTGGGAGGAGAAGAAGAAGAAGAAGACCAGCGGGGGAGGAGAGTGTTGTGAGAGGTAGTGCAGTTTTGTTTTTATTTTTTTGGGCATAGGCCGTGTCCCCACCATGTCACCGCCCTGTTCGTCATTTTTCAAAAAAAAGAAAGAAGCTAGGGCATGTGTGATGCCCAACGTGTTTCTTGTGTCCTGTACATGTTGGATGTGGGCACGACAACCCAAATGCCATGTTCGTGCCTTCCAACTAATACCCAATAACCCATGACCCACCACCATCGAGTGACCTATGGCCCCAATGCCCAAAAAGGTAACACCCACAACTACCTGCAGCGAAATCAACCACTACAAATGACACCCAAGTTAAACGATAGTGAAAAAAGCAAAATCTAGCTATAGTTTCTTAGGAGATATAAATTAAATTTATTAAATAAATTCAAACACATGATTGTATTAACCATGTTGGAAAAAAATTGTTATATAGTAAAATCCACCGAACATAATTTCAGCCATAAACATTTGGGCATATGGGTTTTTATTGATGTAAGTAGTGCTCATTGAAGATAACGTATCTCTTAATTACAATCCCTTATTTCAAGGGAAGACCTTTTGATTCCAACCATATTTCCTTTGAACATAGGTTTGTTTATTTTTGTATTTGAGGGGATATGCGTTTTTATTTATTTGTGGTTGCACCTAATAATGTATTTAGGTTGCCTACGTACCCTTGGTGGGGATCAAGCCAATTCGTAGTTCTTTAATTGAGGTTTTAGATTTTAAATCCTCAAATATGATTTTGTCCACTCTAAATGATAGACATTTAAGTCAAATACTAGGCATTTAATTAAGCATTGAATTAATTTTGTTTTTGGGTGAGATAATTCATTTTAATCTCAAGGATAAACCCATATTTTTATGGAAATTGAACCAAAGAATCTCTTTTTGAGAAATTGAATGTCCAAACAAATTTTCCTTTCTTTCATTTGCTTCTTTGTAGGAATTTAAACAAGTAATTATATTTTGATTAAAGTCCCCAAAATTAATTTAGCTTTTGAAAATTCCTTTGAAGCAGTTTTATTTTTATGAACATTTTTAGAGATTGGGAATTGGAAATTTTTCTCAAATCAATTTTATGATCATTTTATTTTGGGAAGTAGCAACTCCAATTTTGGTTGAGGAATTAGGAATCCCAAAGAATTAATCATCTTGGAAGTAAATACTTCATTGAATTAATTTGAAGGAATTAGAAGTTCCACTCCATTAAAAATAATTTGAAGAATCAAGTATTCCATTGGATCATATCATTCTAAACTGGTGAAGTGAAGAACTCCAAATTATTTAGTTGGTGGAGTTAAATATTCCAATCCATTAAAATTAATTCATAATGTTAGAGTCAAGGACTCCTTTAATTTGTTTAATTGGTAGAGTCAAGGACTCCATTAATTCATAATGGTGGAATCAAGGATTCCATTTGTTCATGATGGTAAAGTCAAGGACTCTAATATTTAAATTGGTAGAGTCGGACTCTATTTATTTAATTCATAATGGTGGAATCAAGGATTCCATTTTAAATTGGTAGAATCAAGGATTCTAATGAATTAATTCATAATGGTAGAATCAAGGATTCCATCTGTTCATGATGGTAGAGTCAAAGACTCTAATATTGAAATTGGTAGAGTCAAGAACTCCATTAAATCAATTCATAATGGTAGAGTCAAGGACTCCATTAATTCATAATAATAGAGTCAAGGACTTCATTTGTTTATTTTGGTAGAGTCAAGGACTCTAATAAATTAATTCTTAATGGTAGAATCAAGGACTCTAATTGAGAAAACACTGGACAAAAGCTTGAGAAAATTTTTATTTGTTAATCCTCATATAGGATCTGTGAGTCAGGGATTCATATTCCAAGTTTCATTTATGGAGTTAGGAACTACTCATGAACCCGATCCTATTTGTTTTACCAAACAAAAATTTAGTTTTGAGAAAGAGGGAGAGAGAGAGAGATTTAGAGAAGAGGGGACTGGTGAAATCCCACATACAAACCTATTGCTGAAACGCTCTACGTCCTTTTCTTTTTCTTTTCACTTGCTCTCACATTCTCCTTTGCTGTTTCCTCTTTGTTGCTCTATCTGTGTGTGCTTCTCTCTATAATTATTATTTATTTTTTCTGTCTTCCCCTCCTTTTGCTTGCTGAAGCCTTCTCTAATTTATAGAGAAATTGAATAAACCGAGTACCTCATTCTTTTTCTCAACTGACTAGTTAGTGTGATGAGGCTAATACTACTATTTAAGGGAGAGGTGCTATGTCCACAACATTTTTATAACATTTTCACAACAAATCATTGGTGGTTAGTTGTTACTGGTTCAAATTTGAACTTAACACTAAGATTATTTTTTTGCCCCAATACTAATAACTAGTAACAACTTGCCACTTATGATTTGTTATGAAAATGTTGTAAAAATGTTGTGAACATATCATTTCTCCTATTTGTACTATTATTTAAAGAGAAATAATATGTCTACAACATTTTTACAACAAATCCTAAGTGGTAGGTTGTTACTGGTTGTTATTGTTAGGGCAAAAAAGTAATTTTAGTATTAGTTTCAAATTTGAACCAATAACAACTAACCACCTGTGATTTGTTGTAAAAATGTTGTAAACATATCATCTCTCTTATTTAAAGGGCTTCTCCTATTTGGGATCTCGATTTTGATACCCAAAATACCTTTAAATTTACCAGTTTGTAAAGCTTAAATAATAGGGTTATATATGTAAAATTGCTAATTTAAAAACTCATAAATTTTAGTTAAATTTAAAAAAGCAGTTTACAAACTACTTGGTCCTAAATTTTAGTTCCAACTCTAATATATCTTTCTTACGGTTAAGCAATTTACCAATTATTTGTTCTTAAATTTTAGTTCCAACTCTCTAATATATATCACGTTTTTTTTTTTTTTGTTTTTTTTTTTTTTTAAACTCTATCCCAGCTCATCAGTTATCATTCAAATTAAAACCTCCCACTAAATTTACATTCTTAACAGTTTACGATCTCCTCATTTCTTATATTAGAGAGTTCAGTTTTTGCAAGGGAAAAAAGTACTTTTTTTAATCGCAAAACACAATGGATGGACCATACACCGTGGGTATAATCTACTACTTGGATTAGGTATATATAATAAGCAAAAGAATTGAATCATAGTTTTGGAAGTGTTGTGTTTAGGAATTGTCTTTGGATTCTTTATAAACGTATCGATGCCTTCTATTTCTTTGTCCAAGGTACATTGCCCTGGATCCATTTCTTCCTTCTCATTATTGAATTGCATTAACATATATTTTACACTCATTTGATAGGGCTTTTTTTATGGTAGTTTAAAAAAAAAAAAAAATTTAATACCAATTTCAGGGTTCATAAATTCTTTAGCCAATTGGGGTACGTAGGCAAAAACTTGGCTTTCATAATCCAAAGGAAATATTATACTGATGATAAATTAGATGTCAGGTCTAGCTTGCATTGTCCAATCACAACTAGATGTCAGGTCTAGCTTTCTTTTATGGATTTAATAAATGGATAGATGAAGCCGTGAAATTTGATATGTTTTGGTTTTTTATTTATTTATTTTTTTTATACCACTTGAAAACATGAATATGATATGTTTTGATTTTATTTTTCTCTATCTTTAATTTTTTTTTTTTTACTTTGTAAATTAATTGGTAAATGGAACTAATATCTTGTGATAGTTTTTAGACCCCTTAAAACACAATTGGATTAACCTAGGTAATTAGCCAAGTTGTTACTTAGTCCAAATTCCAAATCTAGGTTAACACAATCAAACAATCATATCATGCATAGCAGCGGAAAGATAAATAACACAAAGATATGATCACCTAGGAAACCAAACCGGTAAAAACCTGGGGAGGATTTAATCTAGTTATCCTCAAGGTAAACCTGAATCTACTATCTTGAAAGAATCAAAATTTATACAATAAGACTTAAAGCCCCCACGCTTGACTTCTTATTGCTACCCACCAGTAGAACTTATTGACACGACCACGTGCAAGCTTTGAATCCACGAACTCCTTCTTTCTTGGATTCTCCAGCAAGTACAAGCACACCCGCTTATGTTTCTTTAAGCTTTTATGGCAGCAACTGAATAATCATCAAGCTCTTGAACGAATCTCCTTCTTGATAATCCTAAGCTTGTGTAAAGGAAAGCTCCTCACAGATCTCACAAGAGATTTACACAAACAGCAATATGAGCAACACTAAAGCGTGGCTAGGGTTTTTCTTTTATACTTAGGAAAAATTAGAAAACCCTAAACGTTTTAAATAAACTAGGGCTGAGTTTGAATTCTACAGAAAAATGCCTCTGACCCGATTTTCGATTGATCGAGCCTAAGCTTCGATCAATCGAACCAGGCTGAGAAGCTTAAATGAATCCTACAATAGCTTATTCCAACTTTACATAAATGTACCAACTTTGAGCAAGTCTAAACACGTCTAAACATATTGTTTTGATCATGGTTTGCCAACAATACACATTAGAGTTCTAAATACATAAAATCCTACGTCTTTAGAACCCAACATCTTGTTTACGAATCAAGGACTATCTAGTGTAGACAAAAATCTCGATTCTCTTTACTTTAACAATTCATCAGTGTATTCAAAGCCGCAATCTCAAACTGGTAAGAAAAGGATCGAAAGGTTGAGAAAAACAACAAACCAGTGGCAGTGAAGCTAGGCGTGGAATTTTATTTTATTTTATTTATTTTTTTTGTAAAGGCAAGATGTGGTTTAGTTTTTCAAAGAAGTTTTTTTTTTTTTTTGGGGGGGGGGGGGGTCTTGGGGTTGTTGGCCTAATTTATTGATCAATTAATGAATGTAAATGTTAGTAGAATGGAAGTATGGTGAGTGGTTTTGGGGACAAAATGGCCTTATGCCCTTTTCACCCAAATTATATAGCCTTATGCCCCCCTTCCCAAACTAATTAGGGAAATGCCCCTTTTTTGTAACTTGATTTTCTCAAAATTGAGTTAAAAAAAATTGGAGCCCTATAGTGACGTTTTTAAGGACCTATAGTGACATTTTAACGACCTATAGTGACATTTTGTAACTCGATCTCCATAAAATTGAGTTACAAAACACCACTATAGGTCCTTAAAAATGTCACTATAGGGCTTAACTCGATTTTGAGAAAGTCGAGTTTTAAAAGAGGGGCATTTTCTAATTAGTTTGGGAAGGGGGGTATAAGGCTATATAATTTGGGTGAAAAGGGCATAAGGCAATTTTGTCTGTGGTTTTGGAATATGCAGGTCGTAATTTTTTTTTTTTTTTTTGAGAAGAAAAAAGAATGATGCATTTGTCAAGTCGTGGTACCACACTTGGTTTGACTTTTCGTTTCTCTTATATATATATATATATATATATTTTTTTTTTGAGAATCCGTTTCTCTTATATGATCATGAGGTATTTTGATTGATTAATCTATTTGGTCAAGCAATCCTATTTCATTTGTACCATTAGGCCTTGATAGGGCTAACATTGTGGGCATAACACATTCATTGAATCGCCACTACGCTAATTGCTTAATTATTGCCAAACATTATGTAAAAAGATATGAGGACTCCTACCACCAAGCCACACCCCATGGTGTTGGACATTTGACTTCTTGATATTGACCACAATGGCCAAATACTACTGTTTTTGAAAATATTTTGCAATCTACCATTATTTCTGAAATATGTAGGAATCTACCACTAATTGGGAACTTGAGTTTTCCATGATACTTGAGTTCGTGGAACTTGAGTACCATGGAAAAATTTTGAAATTTTTTTATGTAACTCCAATTCTAGGAACTTGAGTTCCATAAAAAATAGCACATGGAACTCGAGTACCAAGGAAAAATTTTGAAATTTTTTTATGTAACTCCAGTTCTAGGAACTCGAGTTCCATAAAAAATAGCACGGCAAATTTGAAGGCTATTTTTTCAAAGAATTCAAGTTTCTAGAACTCGAGTTACACGGCAAATTCGAGTTTCAAAAAGGTGGTAGATTGCTAAATATTTTGCAAACAGTGGTAAATCCATACATATTTTTCCAAATAGTGGTATTTGGCCATTTTGGCCTCTTGATATTAATGTTGTCAAATCTGGATATTATGGAGGGATAGTGCAGAGTGTTGACAATGTTTATAATGGATGTTGATATAGTGCATGGTTTTGAGATAGTGAGTTGGTGATAGTTTGTATTATGTTACTCAAATTAATTCTTGGACCTGTATTTTTCATTTGAAATTTCAAATATAAAACTTTTTTTTTATAAAAGGTTAGAAATAAAATAAAATACATCTTAAACTTTATAAGAAACTATAATGAATTTTTTACACATCTATAAAGACTCTTAAATAAAAAAAAAAAAATTTGTGCACCTATAATCTTATGAAATGCGTTTGTGGGGTTTTTTTTTTGTTTTTTGTTTTTTGTTTTTTGTTTTTTGTTTTTTTTTTTTGGGTACAACATCTCATTAGACACCTAGATATTTACAACTTCATAATACATTTTCACATATATAAATTTATAAGATTTGCTCAGAGGATATATATATATATATTTTTAATTTTTATCCCCTAAAGGTTAACATTGAATTATAGCATTATCATCCAATCATTGAAACATTGATTAGAACATTAACAGAATTGCCCAAAAACGGATGATCCAAACTCGAGCTTCACAAACTCGAGTTTAAAAAATGTGGTAGATCTATACATATTTTCCCAAACAGTGGTATTTGACCATTTTGCCCTCTTGATATTAATGTTGTCAAATCTGGATATTATGGAGGGATAGTGCAGAGTGTTAACGGTGTTTATAATGGATGTTGATATAAAGCATGGTGTTGAGATAGTGAGTCAGTGATAGTTTGTAGCATGTTACTCAAATTAATTATTGGACCTGTCTTTTTCATTTGAAATTTCAAATATAATTTTTTTTTATTTTTTATTTTTTTATAAAAGGTTAGAAATAAAATAAAATACATCTTAAACTTTATAAGAAACTATAATGAATTTTTTACACACCTATAAAGACTCTTAAATAAAAACATTTTGCGCACCTATAATCTTATGAAATGCATTTGTGGTTTTTTTTTTTTGGGGTACTACATCTCATCACACACCTAGATATTTACAACTTCATTATACATTTTCACATATCTAAATTTATAAGATTTGCTTAGAGGATTTTTTTTTTAAATTTTTTTTTAATATCCCCTAAAGGTTAGTATTGAATTATAGCATTATCTTCCAATCATTGAAACATTGATTAGAACATTAACAGAATTGCCAAAAAATAGCTTATAATTGCGGAATACTAGCCTCTAAGCATGTGTTCATGCATGTGCTCAAAGGTTCTTTTTTTTTTTTTTGGGTAAAGGTTAATAATTTTCATCCATTATAATTTGGGATTACTACATTTTTTAATCACAAAAAAACCTAGGGGTGTGATGAATATTATGCGTTTGCAAGTGAAATAATTTTTCATTATACTCCTAGGTTTTTTCTGTGATTAGAAAATGTAGTAATCTCAAAATTATAATAGATGCAAATTATTAATTTTTACCTAAAAAGTTAGAAGAGCCTTTGAGCATGCATGTGAGCACGTGCTTTGAGTGGTGCATGTGGCAGGAGGTTAATTCACTCAACCACACATCCCACCTACATAATCTCCCATTTTTTTAAAATGGATAATGGTATGGAGCTTGGCTGCCATGCCATAAATATAATTAGACAACCCCACCTCTTTTGCACGCGATGTGAGTGTGCGGTTTGTTTAATATTCCTTTTTTTTAATATCATATTTATATTTTTGTTTGTACTATTTGTTTTATAATTAACTTTGTTAATTCTGGAGGGCATTCATTTTTTTGTCCTACTAACTTGTCCGATAAATCTTTGCTTGGACATTTTTTTTAATGTAACCACTTTTTTTTTTTTAATTTCACATTTTAACAAACCAATAAAACACAAACAATGTTATTTTCTCCAATAACAATTAAAAATAACTTGGAAAAAAGATGCGATAAAATTACTAGTATTGGATGGTTTTAAAAGTCCCATTTTCTTTAATTTGTCAACTGTGTGAGCATTGGTGCCACCCGCCAATTGAAGAAAAACCTACCATTTGAAAATAGTAAAGAGCGCACCATACCAAATGTCACGCCTGGAACCCAACTATTAAGATAGACACATGACAACGGCCGCACACTTATAAAGTAAGCACCCTACAAGTGTGCAAGGCCCCCTTAGCAACTAAAATTTATCCTTAAAATTTCAACAATCAAATTAAAAATACCTCATCAATTTCTTTATTCTTTATGAATAGATCTCTAATAATTTAAAAGGAACAAAATCCAAACGTCATGTACATAACGCCAGTCGGCCAAAATATATAAGACTGTCACAAGATCATCTAATCCCAAATCACTAAGCTTCTTTCATGCTTACATTACAACACTAGAACTTCCAAAAATTGCCACTCTTCATAATCTGAAATAGCAGGTGATAGGCAAAAAATGTATTGACCCCTTATGATATATTAATTGATTAATTAGCCAAGTTTATTAATTAATCAAATTAACATGCAATGTACGTGGCATTACAAACAAATCACCAATTAAACTAAGTATGCACCGGAAATTAAATTGACATGGTGATTTGTTTACAAATGGGGAAAACCTACACGGCAAAACCCCACTGGGTGATTTTAAGGTTACCATTCCTGAGAATCCACTATTATCAAAACAAGCGGTTACAAGTAAAGGAATCCCAGTACCTTATACCAACCTACAATTGAACCTTTATCCCAATACCCTATTGGACTTGTTCTGTCGTGACAATCTCTCATTTCAATGCACGGTTTCCAGTATGTGACTAACCAATTGATGTGCGAATTCCAGTACGCGACTTAATCACCAACTTGAGAAAGATGTTGGCTGCAAAGTTCTTTAGTTTATCACACGATGAAGATCAAGAAGCTCCTTGGTCACAAAACCCTACGGTGTACAAACACAGCAGCTTCTTCAAGAAAAAGATGAACTAGGGCATATGTCTTCGGTTCAGAATATGCTTGTGAAAAACTTTTTCATTGAGTTGCATCAGCTATGATGGCCCTTAAAACAATCCTTATATATGTTTAGGGTTGTGAGAAAAGAAAGCCCAAACATATACCCACGGATTAGATTGAAATCAGTTCTAAAAAACTGAGTTTCATAAACCTCGATAGATAGCCATCTATCGAGCTAGCTGTCGAGCCATGGGCTTTAGCAGCTTTTAAACCTCGATAGATGCACTTCATTACTTGATTCTTGGATAGACTTGTATGGCTTTAACACTTGAACTTGAAACCTTGTTTCTTGAAGCATTAAACACATCCTAGATCTACCCAATCACAAGTAAAGTGCGTTTTGTCAAAAGATTAGCCAATTATATAAAATGTTGACATATGTTCCTAATATCAAATCACATATGTCCTAACAGGAGGGAAAAAGGGGGGGGGGAGGGCAGGGGCGGAGCCACATAGTGGCTTGGGGGGGCCGTGGCCCCTGCAAAAAAAAAAAAAAATTTTTCCCATTAGCCTATGAAGAAAAAATAAATCGGCCCCCCCAACCTTAGACAGCCGGCCCCCCCAACATTAGACAGCTGGCCCTCCTACCTATTTCTCACCCATTCTCCCAGCCCTCAACCAAAAATTAGGAACACCTCAAATTAAAAAAAAAAAAAAATTATCTGTTCTACTTCCAAGCAAAAAAAGAAAAAAAAAGCCCAAAAAAAATTTGAACTAAGATCTGAAAAAAAAAAAAATTAACAGAGCCCAGCCCACGGCAAGCAAAGCCCACGGTGAGCCCAATAGATGACAGAGGTGGCTCCCTCACGGCAAGCCAACGAATTCTCAACCAAAAAAAAAAAAAAAAAAAAAATCAATACAAAGAATCAGAAAATACCCATCACGTCGCTGGTCACGTCCCTACCAGAGAAATCAAACCCCAATATTACTGCCTATACAGAGCAAATCAGCAAAACTAAATCAAACTCCAGCAAAACCAAACACAAACTCACAGAGTGACAGAGGTGTTTATCTAAAAAAAAAATAAAAAATCCCCAATACACAAACCAAAACCAAACCCCAGCAAACCAAACCCAGAAACCCACGGTCACGTCGCCACGACGCCGCAGCTCGTCGTTTCTCGCCCCTCATGGCAGATCGGTGATCGCAGATCGAAGATCGCTCTGCGCCTCTGCCTCTGCTCCGGTGCTCGGTGCTCTCCCTCCGGCCCTCCCTCAAGGTATTTCTCTCTTTTTCTCTCACTGAAATGAAAAAATGAGAATATGATATGAAATTTTCGCAGACGGCCGCAGATCGTAGATCGTCATCGGAGATTGGCTCTGCCTCTGCTCCGGTGCAGCGGTGCTCATTGTCGGTTGCTCCCTCCAGCAGTCCGGCCCTCCCTCAAGGTTTTTCTCTCTGACTTTCTCTCAGTCTCTCTCTCTCTCTCTATCTCACTGAACTACTAAATGAAAAAATGAAATGTAATTTGTGAACGTTTCTCTCTTTATTCTTTTAACTTTAATAGCTATCTGATCTCACATCTCAGCAAGTCTCTCTCTCTTTTGAACGGTCTCTTATTGGCTGGCTTTTACCTTTTTTTTTTTTTTTTTTTTTTTGTTAATTTGGTTTTATCTTTTCCCTTTTTGTTGGTCAGTGTGTTGGTCTTTTTTTTTTTTTTTTTTGCTAAAAGTCAGTGTGTTGGCCTTTAGTGTAACGTGTGTTTACTATATTGTGATTTGTGATTGGTATTGCGAAATTTTTTGATTGCAGCTGGTTATTGTAATTGAGGCGCATGTTATGCTTGTCTGTTGTCTATTGAGTGGGGTGGGGAGGGGGTAGATGGGCTCATGGGGCCGGGTAAACAATAATTAAAGTAATATAATGTGCAACACATTACACTACTTTAATTATTGTGCTGCACATGGAATGTATAATGTTCGGCTCTTTTAATGTAATATGTACAAGGGGCTAAACAATATAACAAATTAAAACAATATAATTAATGATAAATAAATTAAAGCAATATAGTTTATTGTTACGCTAAACAACAATAATTAAAGCTATATAATTAAATTAACTAATACATTATAAAAGACAAATTAATTAAATTATTTTTGTTTTTGTTTGAGGGGTTATTATTAATTAAAGTTGTATTAAAAATGGGTTGACTGTTTAAATTATAGTGGAATTTTTTTTTTCTTGAGTATGAATAACATTCATATAACTAAATAAAAATTTCTAATTAATATTTTATTTTTTAAAATTATTTTTAGGTTAATTTTTGAGTCATATTCTTAAAGCTAAAAGAATTATGAGCAAACGAAAAACAATTGATGCATTCTTTAAGAAAAAAAGATGTTAGCAATTCAGAAATTAGGACAGCTGTAGTTGTAGAAACAAATGTTAATACTTCAATGCCTGATGAACAAATATGTGAAGAGATAGATCGTAATCCAGGAACACGTAAACAAATATGTGAATTTCCTATCAACAAACAAGATGAAATCCGATGAGCTTATCTCATAGAAGGTCCATACCAACCTAAAAATATAGTCTATCCATACAATGATGATACTCATCGTCGTCGATTTCAACCTTCACGGTTTGTTTCACATAAGGATTGGTTGGAATACTCACCTTCAATGGATGCGTTATATTGTCTACCTTGCGTTACAACCCGGCCCCCCCAAGTATGTATTCCTGGCTACGCCCCTGGGGGAGGGGGTGAGTTGACAACTTAATAAGTAACCAAAATCCTAATAAGTTCTATCAAGCAATAGATCTATAAAGGAAAATATGTAATATGTGTTTTCAAAATAACTGAAGAAGTTTTGTAATTTTAAAATAATAAGTTGCACATAGATCACATACTTTAATCTTACAAATATATCATAGATGGTTTAGAAAATAGTCAGTTTTCCATAAATCAAAATCTATAACTTACAATAGGTTCCAAAAATACATAAGCAGTTTTAATGACTCAAAATAGTTCAAATACTCAAACATTTCTAAATTCACATATGTAGTTTTAAGGACTCAAAATAGTTCAAATATTCAAACATAATTCATACTCTTAACAATCTTATGACTATGATCATGTTATATCCCTATGACTGGGCATTAGAGTACCAATGAATAACCCTCATTGGTTTGGGTATTAGAGTATCAATGAATAACCCCCATTGGCTGGGTATCAGAATAAATTCATAGTCAGATTGTTCATAATCATATATATGACATCATATTTTCTAACAAAAATATATCTTATTCAAGCATGTATATAAAAATCATATACTCAGTATTAAAATATATTTGTAATAATCCTTTACTTGAATTCAGTAATACAATAGAAATAAAAATTCTCACATTTATAAACAATTTTCAGTAGTTAAAATACATTAATATAAGCAAAATAAAACCCAATTAGGATAAGGTTACCTGCCTTCAAAAGCTATTCCAAAAGAAACTTTTCCTTAACAATTCCTCTAAAATCTTTAGATATCACCTAGAACAATTTTTAAATATCCTTACTCAATAATCAAATAATTTAAGAAGGACTTATAATGGTACCCAATCAGATAAAGAGACTACTAAAAATATCCAATAACTATCCATTATTATCTCACACCAAAATTCCTCCTAATTATAATATTTTTCTTTATATATATATATAGAGAGAGAGAGAGAGACTACTAAAAATATCCAATAACTATCTGTAGGGACTATGGCCCAAAATAATGTATTGGGCCTTGGGTCTTATCCGAGGACACTAACAAGTCTGAGGAGAGAAACACGACTTAGATTATATACATTACAAGCTTCTTCAGTTGGAGACAAAGAGAAGAAGGTCTGAGGAGGAACTCTTCCTCGGACACGGTAGACCCAGGCTAAGTGTAAACTCAAGCAGTTGAAGTACGTCCCCTGAACACATGAAAGGGAAGAAAACTCAAAATATCTAAGGAGAAGCTACCACCACCACATTAAATGCACTGCAACTACTTTTCTGGCCGCATTAATGTGGAGAAGACCCCTGAACAGTGTTGCCTTGGCTGCCGCAACCCACGGAAGACTAAAAGGGGTGTCTGATGGGATGGATGCTTAAGTGGGGTCTAGGTGATCAACAAGTGTAAGGTCTAGATGATCAGGAAGAGCCTATATAATGTGGAAAAACCCCCATGAAGAAGGGACAACAAAAAAGAAGAAGATAATACTGTAGCATGTAAAAGAACTCTAATGTGGTGATCTGTATTCATAAGTAAAATTCTAGTCTCCTCGGACAGAAGGTCCTTTGATCATAATAGCTTTTATTATTGTCTGATTGTTTCTTAATCCCATGCAAGCCGTTACTCAACTTATCTAAACCTAGTTCTTTGACCAATACTCTACAAAATTCATTGTATTGGGCCTTTTGGACCAGGATTTCATACAGTTTGGGCTTGGGCTCCAAACTTTGCCCTTACAATTGGCGCCATCTGTGGGAAAGAACTTGGGTGTTAGTGAGTGCAATGATTAAACATGGTAGGGTCAGGTCCACACCAAGAAAACCCACGCTAAACCGATCCCCAGCGGACAGAACCCTTTGGGCCTCAGCGGCTAAGTAATCCTCCTGACCTTGAGCAAAATCGGGGTAACGAAAGGAATCGAGAGGGGAGTGTGCATACTACTTAGACGAGCCAAGGCCATTCCCAAGTAAGTAGTCGCATATCCCAAAGACAAAACAACCGTTAGGCCATGCAGCGAGAGATAGACGACTTGAAAAAGAGATTGCGCCATGCACAATAATGGCGGTCCCCGTCTAGCTCCGACATATCCTATAATGAGGAGGAGGACGTCAGTTATAGGCGGAGATCAAGAACTCTCCCAAACGAAACCTTCTCTTATGAAAAAGAGCAGTGTCATGGACGGAGACATAAGAGCACATCTGGTAAGGGCCTGGGTAATGATGACATGAACAAAGCTCTGGATCAGATCTCTAAGTCACCCTTCACGCACAAGATAGAAGGGGCTAGACTACCTTGGCATTTGACTAACTTACGTTCACCATTTATAATGGTTGAACAGATCCTGTGGAGCATATGAGCCAGTTTAATCAAATAGTGGCCATCCATTCTCGAAATGATGCTTTGATGTGCAAAGTTTTCCCGTCCAGTCTAGGACCCGTGGCGATGAGGTGGTTTAACAGCTTGAAAACGAACTCCATAGATTCCTACAAGCAACTCACCCAAGCCTTTGGCTCTCGTTTCATTACGAACAGTAGGGTTCCTCGGCCTCTAAGTTCATTGTTGTCATTGTCCATGCGCGAAGGGGGAACTTTAAAAGCATACTCGGACAGATATTGGGAAATGTACAACGAGATGGATGGTAACTACGACGACGTCGCGATCAGCACGTTTAAAAGCGGTCTCCCTACTGAGCATTGTTTAAGGAAATCCCTAATTGGTAAACCTGTTACTAGCATTCGTCAACTTATGGACCGGATTGACAAATACAAAAGGGTGGAAGAGGACCAACTACAAGGGAAAGGAAAGGAGAAGATCATCCCTCACAAGAGGAATGATTTTAGGTCGGAACGATACAACAATAACCATCCGAGAAGAGATTTTACGGGGCAATCTGGATCAACCAACATGCAAACGGTTAACGTCGTATTTAGAGAACCGGTATAACAGGTTTTGGAGAAAGTCAAGAATGAGCCATTCTTCAAGTGGCCGAATAAAATGGCCAGAGACTCCTCAAAACGCAACTAGAGTCTGTATTGTCAGTACCACCAAGACCACAGACATACCACCGAAGACTGCAGGAACTTATGGAACCACCTGGATCAGTTGGTTTGAGAAGGAAAATTGCGGCACCTTTTACATCCTTTCAGCGGTCATCTGGGTCAGGCAAACCAAGAACCTCGGAGAGACATATTTTTAAAACCTCCCATGGGTATGATAAATGTCATCCTTGCTGCTCCGGGAAGAATCGGCTCTTTTTCCTCTAGGGTAATGTTTGTGGCTCGGCTCTCCACCGTGGACAACAATCGAGAATCCAAAAGGTCTAAGAAGGGAGCCTCACCTGTGCTAGGATTCTCAGACAAGGATAAGATTGGAACCATCCAACCCCATGACGATGCTTAGGTAGTTACACTTAGGATTGGGGGGTTTGACGTGAAGACAGTACTAGTAAACCAGGGCAGTGTTATGGAAGTAATGTGCCTTGATCTGTACAAGGGGCTGAACCTAAAGCCTAAGGACCTAACGGCATATGATTCCCTTTGGGTAAGTTTTGAAGGGAAGACTGTTACACCAAGGGGACAGATCAGACTGCCCATACAAACCGGTTCAGACGTGGTGGAGGTGGATTTCATTGGGGTCGACGCATACTCACCGTACACAGCCGTAGTGGCTAGACCTTGGCTCCACGCCCTAGGAGCCGTTTCTTCTACACTTCACCAGAAGGTGAAATACCCGTTAGAGGGTCGAGTAGAGGAGATTGTAGGAAATCAAACCATGGCTAGACAATGCATGGTGGCTGCCATCTCACGCCAACCAAATGCAGAATCCTTGGCCTCTATAAGAAAGGACTTATAGCAATCAGCCACCTCGACAATAATCGCTGATGAGCTAGCCGAGGAGGTAAAATGCGAAAGTCTATAAAGGGTTACTGTTGACGATGACCCAGAGAAATTCTTTCAAGTTGGCTTGAAACTACCCCTCCAAGAGAAAGAAGAATTGATTGGGTTTCTGAGAGAAAATGTTGACGTGTTTACATGGGAAGCCTACGATACCCTAAGGGTTGATCCGAATCTCATTTGCCACTACCTAAACGTTAACTCATTCTCTATTCCCAAAAAGTAACCACCCCGACACCCGTCAAAAGAGCATGTCGACGCTGTTAAGGACGAGGTAATAAAGCTAAAGAAGGCAGGGGCTATCAAAGAAGTCTTTTACCCCGAGTGGTTGGCGAATACAGTGGTGATAAAAAAGAAGAGTGGGAAGTGGCGAGTTTGCGTAGATTTCACAAACTTGAGCAAGGCGTGCCCAAAAGACTCGTTCCCAATGCCTCGGATAGATCGGTTGGTCGACGCAACTGTAGGCCACCCTCAAATGAGCTTCTTAGATGCCTTCCAGGGTTATCATCAAATACCACTAGCCCCGGGAGATCAAGAAAAAACAGCATTCATGACTCCTATCGGAAACTACCACTACAAAGTGATGTCTTTCGGTTTAAAAAATGTGGGGTCTACCTACAAAAGGATGATGACCAGAATGTTTGAACCGCAACTAGGCAAGAGTATTGAAGTCTACATAGACGACATTGTAGTAAAGAGTAAAGTGGTATCTAAGCATGTGAGAGATCTCGAAGTCATCTTTGGCATCTTAAGAAAACACAAACTGCGTCTCAATGCCTCTAAGTGCTCATTTGGTGTTGGGTCCAGAAAATTTTTGGGCTATATAGTAACTCACAGGGGAATTGAGGTGAGCCCAGATCAAATCAAAGCAATTCATAATTTACAAGCTTCTCGGAACCCAAAAGAAGTCCAAAAACTCACCGAAATGATTGCGGCATTGAATCGGTTTATTTCCCGATCTGCAGACTGGTGCCGTCTTTTCTACCTCCTGATGAACAAGTGGAAAGGATTTGAGTGGTACGAGGACTGTGCCTTAACCATCCAACAACTTAAAGAGTACCTGTCACGGCCACCCATTATGTCTAGCCCTGAGGCTGACGAAGTTCTGTTCGCCTACATCGTAGTGGCCCCTCACGTTGTGAGCTTGGTATTAATACGAGTTGACGATGGCGTACAATGGCCAGTTTTCTATGTGAGTAAATCGTTACATGAGGCAGAGGTGCGTTACTTACCATTAGAGAAGGCAATTCTGGCAGTAGTGCATGCTACATGGAAACTCCCCTACTACTTCCAGGCACACAATGTTGTTGTTCTAACTCAACTTCCCTTCAGGTCGGTACTTCGGAGCGTCGATTACACAGGAAGAATTGCCATGTGGAGCATGTTCCTAGGGGCTTTCGATATTAAATACATGCCTCGGAACTCCGTTAAGGGCCAAGTTCTCGTCGATTTAATAGCCGAATTTACTGAACCCCCAATAGAAGTAGTAGTAGAGGAGGAAAATATGGATGGAAAATCGGTTGGCACAATCTCTGCACAAGGAGCCTCATGGTGGAAAGTTTATGTTGATGACGTGGCAAATCAAAGGGGATCCGGGGTAGGGCTGGTTCTAATATCCCCTGAGAAGATTACCATAGAAAAGTCATTAAGACTAGGGTTCTCGGCTACAAACAATGAAGCCGAGTATGAAGCATTATTGCAGGGAATGGCCATGGTGCAGAAAATGGGGGGAATGGCATTAGAAGTGTTCTCGGATTCCAGATTGGTTGTAGGCCAGGTGAGGGGCGAGTTGGAAGCTAGGGATGCAAGAATGCAGGAATACCTTGGTCAGGTCAAGCGCTTGCAATCGGACTTTGAATTCTTCGACTTGATGCACGTCTCTAGAAGCGGGAACACACATGCAGATTCATTGGCCACTCTTACCACATCCTCGGAGCAGGGTTTACCTTGAATCATCCTCGTCGAGGATTTGTACAAGACAGATGTAATAAAAAAGGAAATGGTTCGAATCCATCAAGTCAGAGTGAGTCTGAGTGGGATGGACCCCATAGTGAGTTTTCTTAAGGATGATTTATTGACCAAAGAGAAATCGGAAGTCAAGAAAGTACGAAGGAAAGCTCCTTGGTTCTGGCTGTCAGAGGATCACAAGTTGTACAAGCGCTCCTATTCTGGGCCATATCTATTATGCGTGCACCCTGAAGCATCGAGCTGTTACTTGAAGAATTGCATAAGGGAATTTGTGGGAGTCACACAGGAGGAAGATCGTTGGCACATAGAGCCCTCACTTAGGGGTACTGGTGGCCAGGCATGCAGAAAGAGGCCCAAGAATATGTCAAGAAGTGCGACCAATGTTAGAGGTTTGCTCCAAATATCCACCACCCGGGAGGGGTCCTTAATCCCCTCTCCAGTCCTTGGCCATTCTCTCAATAGGGTCTGGATATTGTAGGCCCTTGCCTAAAAGCAGCAGGAAACAATTGATACTTGATGGTCGGCACAAACTACTTCACCAAATGGGTCGAAGCTGAGCCCCTGGCCAACATCAGGGACGTGGATGCAAAGAAATTCATCTGGAGGAACATCATTACATGCTTTAGAATTCCTCATACCCTTATCTCAGACAACGGCCTTCAATTTGATAGTAAGACCTTTAGGAAATACTGCTGCGACCTAGGAATTACGAACCGATATTCCATCCGGCCTACCCTTAAGGAAACGGGCAAGCCGAGGCTATAAATAAGGTCATAGTTAATGGGTTGAAGAAGAGATTGGATGATGCGAAGGGAAGATGGGTGGAAGAACTGCTACACGTCCTATGGGCCTATCGAACTACGCCATGACGGTCAACAGGAAAGACTCCCTTTTCTATGACTTACGAGGCCGAGGCTATACTCCCCTTAGAAACTAGCTTTCCAACGTTGAAAACAGGCACCTTTACCCCAAGCAACAACGACGAGTTGCTAGAAAGAAGTTTAGATTTAATTGAGGAGAAAAGAGAAAAGGCAATGATCCAACTGGCCTATTACCATCAGAAGCTTAAGCAGGGGTATGATGCCAATGCAAAACTACGGCCACTAGGGCCAGGAGACCTAGTGCTGAGAAAAATTTTGGGTAATGCCAAGAACCCATCCTGGGGATAGCTGGGACCCAACTGGGAAGGCCCGTACCGCATCACTTCAGTAGCAGGAATATGTGCATATTATTTGGAAGACTTAGATGAGAGAGCTGTACCCCACCCATGAAATGTAAATAACCTAAGAATGTATTATTATTAATAAAAGCAGTTTTCCCTACACTATATTTCATGACAACTGCACATCTTCCGGCTCATTACTATCCAAGTTTTAAACAGAACCTAAGTCCTGCATGGCTCCTCGGACCATAGGCTTAGGGGAAATTAATAACTTATGGCATCTATCCAAGTTTTAAACAGTACCTAAGTCCTGCATGGCTCCTCAGACCACAGGCTTAGGGGAAATTAATAACTTATGACATCTATCCAAGTTTTAAGCAGAATCTAAGTCCTGCATGGCTCCTCGGACCATAGGCTTAGGGGAAATTAATAACTTATGGCATCTATCCAAGTTTTAAACAGAATCTAAGTTCTGCATGGCTCCTCGGACCACAGGCTTAGGGGAAATTAATGACTTATGACATCTATCCAGGTTTTAAACAGAACCTAAGTCCTGCACGGCAGCCTTCACTGCCTAAAATTCATTGCATAGTCCTACTTTTAACACTTGGTTATATTGGCGAAATGTCATTGTAAACTTCAACTAAAGGCACAGTCACATTGACTCGGAACAATGCAATAAAATCCAATCAACATCAAGTAGAAGAACAAAGAATGGGAGAAAGAGCATTTATATTAAGAAACAGAGATAATACAATACTATCAGATGAGAAGTCTTTGAAAAAAAAAATATAATACAACTCCTTTTCAAAATGATACAAAAAGAAGAATGAGAAAAACCCTAAGTGCTAAGCCTCTGCAGGGGGATCTTCCTTTTGCTCTGGCTGAGGAGGAGGAACATCCTTGGCTTTTGGGTAAACCCCATGACCCTCGGCCTCAATAACTGTCTCCTTAGAGGGATCCTTGGATTTGGAAGAGGGCTTTTTCCCTTTGCCCTTCTCCCCCTTAGCATCCTCACTTTGGACGATAACCTAGCTAGAGCCCTTAGTAATTTCGGCTATTGGAGTGGCACCAGGGATAGCCGCGGGCTGCTCAGAAGCTTCAGGGGCATCGGCAAGGACCTCCCGGATCTCTGGAGGATGGAAGACGTTTTCAGGCAGCCTTCAAGCATAATCTGCAGGGACACCTGCAGCATTGAGAGCCTTATCCCATGTAATGCTGCAGTAGTCCTTGCATACTTCTGACAGTTCCTCGGTAAGCCTTACTTCTGTCTCCTCAACTCCAAGCTGATAAGCAGCCCTCTTCTTGGCTTCGACTGCTTCCTTGGCTAGCTAGACTTCTTCCTTAGCCTTCTGCAACACGGCTTTGAGATCTAGAACGGCTTGCTTCTAGGTGGCAAGGTTGATCTCAATCACGTGCAGCTGTTGGCGTTGGTCCTCAACTTGTTTTTCAGCATTTTTCAGGCTAGCCTCAGCGCTCTTACGGCCTGACTCCGCCTCCTTGAACTTCTCAACTAGCTCATATTGCTCTTGCTTGAGGGCCCCTAGTGTCTTCTCTATCTCGACACGAGAGATGGCTTTAACGTTGACCATCTTGCGAGCGTTGCGACACCACTCCTCGGCCACAAAGACCTGCTGAGTAATCTGCCCAAAAATCACAAAATGACATGAGTTAGAATAGAGTATGATTCAATAATTATGCCTGTAAGAGGACAAGTTGCCTTACCATAGCAAGGTCCCTCTTCAGGGACAAGAAGAGTTCATTCTGCGAAAAGCGCCTGTAAGCATCCATGGGCTGCTCTAGGGCTTCAGCAATGTACCCTGCTTGGCCCCTCTGGTATTCCCAGATTGAGGCATTATACGGAATTGGTGCTCCGTCCACCTCGAGCTGAGGGCTCCAAGTACGTTGTGGCACGTGCATTTCAGCCCTTTCCAGCTCATCTTGACTCTCCACCGATGGAGCCCTTTTGTCCCGAGGTTCTCTAGTCACCTTTTGTTGTTTCGTGCCCTGGTGAGGACCCACCTCGCCTTCCTAAAGGGACTTGATCGACCTTTTCTTCTTCAAGTCGGGATTGACTTTCAGGCCGAGGTCGGCGGGGACCTATGGAGGAGCAGGAGGAAGGTTGAAGGGAGCCTAGGACTTAGTGGGCGCCTTCAAGGTTGTCCCTTTACCTCGAGCAGCCATAAGCTCCCGCAGACTTTTATTGCCTTTGTTTGAGGCCATGTTGTCCACCTCTTCGTCGGAGGAATCGTCTGGGCAGGCAATAATAAGAGGAGGAATGCAAATTGTAGAGTTTTTATCCGGCTCGCCCTCGGCTTCCGAGAGTTTAACTTGGGGAGCTTTTGGGTTATCCTCCTCAAAATAGAACTTGTCTATCTCCTCCTTTAGTGAAAGACGAGATGACTTAGTCTCCTCTTCAACAAATGTTGTAGCTCCGGGATTGTCTTGTGGAGGTAGCTGTGCAGCTAGTTGTGGATTCTGAAGAATGGGCAAGGTAACTGGCGGAAAGTCCCTTTAAGCCAAGAACCCCGGCTTCGACAAGTTAATCCGAGATAACCTCGAACTACCGGCTCTTATCGATTGGTCGACGTCTAAGAAAGTGCGGGACAAGGGTTCGTAACCCAAGATCAAGTGAGCAGCACGTAATTGTCCGTCCTTGTGAACAAAGATCTCTGACCTCAGGAGGTAATTGAGGGATTGAACGTTTGTATGGCTGAGCTGAGGAGCAACGTGGGCTCTATCTGCAAAATAGCTGAGAAGGGATTGTAGTCAGATCGCTAAAAAGATATTTTCTATAAAAAAAAAAGTTTAAATTTCCCAACGAAAGGAATAAAACTAAAGGGTTAAATCCCCTTCCTAAGGGATTGATCCTAAAGGTACTGCACTTGGATCTCCTGCCCGAGTTGGACAATGAAGACCGTCGCTCCATTCCCCCAAGGCAATCAGGTAGTCATCCTTCATACCCTTATTGGACTTAGGAAGACAGGAGATTAGCCTAACGACCTTGGACTGAGATTTAAGGTAGTATCCCGCTTTGGCAAGATTGTGGCACTCGTACATATGAACCACGTCGTGCCATGTGAGACCTAAGCCCATCTGCTCGTTCAGGGCATTTATGCTGCCCAAGACCTTAAATAGGTTGGGGGCACATTGATAAGGTGTCAACCTATGGTCAAGCAAATAATCCCGGATAATCCTATGCATGGGAAGCGTCATTCCTTCCTCTATGAAAGCAATCGTGGGAATGACAACTTCACCCACATCCCTATCGGTAAGTACTCGGTCCGGGGGACAATACTCCAAAACCACCCCCCTGCAGAATGTGGTACCTAGCTCTAAAAGCCTCCATGGTGGCTGGTGTATCTACTAAACACTTGAATTTACCCATCTAGATGAACTGAAGGGCCGAGGAGGAATGCCGAGATGAAAATGGGGTAATGTAAAGGAATGAGAACTTACGGGTATCCGTACAATAATCTTTGAAGCTTTCAGAGATCTTTTCAAGGAAAAACTTCTCACAGGAATGACTACGGAAACTCAAAGGTCTAGTGCGTTTTATGAAGACTAGGCACTAAAATTCTCTGAAGTTCTTGGATGTTCGTAAAAAAGAAAGGCAAAAAGAGTTTCTTCAAGGCTTTATATAGGAGAGGAGGGGAAAGGTTGCTCCAGCTCAAAATTCTAGGAGGAATGTCAGCCGTTGGATCTACGCTTCGCTGTTAGATGTGGGGAACACAAAGCCGCCTGGAGCAATTAATAGCGCCTCGTAATCTACAACGTGCTAGAAGCAACCACTCCCGCACGTGTGAACCAAAAATTAATTGGTCTCATCTCTTAAAAAATCAAAACCCCGCTTTTCTCCTCGGATGGAGAGAAAAACTGAAATTTTGAGGGGCTTTTGCGGGGACTATGGCCCAAAATAATGTAATGGGCCTTGGGCCTTGTCCGAGGACACTAATAAGTCCGAGGAGAGAAACACGACTTAGATTATATACATTACAAGCTTCTTCGGTGGGAGACATAGAGAAGAAGGTCTGAGGAGGAACTCCTCCTCTGACATGGCAGACCCAGACCAAGTATATACTCGAGCAGTTGAAGTAAGTCCTCTGAATACGTGAAAGGGAAGAAAACTTAAAATATCTCAAGAAGAGTTGCCACCACCACATTAAATATATTGCAGCTACTTTTTTGGCCGCATTAATGTGGAGAAGACTCCTGAACAGTGTTGCCTTGGCTACCGCAACTCACAGAAGACTAAAAGGGGTGTCTGATGGGATGGGTGCTCAAGTGGGGATCTAGGTGATCAACAAGTGTAAGGTCCAGATGATCAGGAAGAGCCTATATAATGTGGAAAAACCCCCATGAAGAGGGGACAACAAAAAAGAAGAAGATAATACTGTAGCATGTAAAAGAACCCTAATGTGGTGATCTGTATTCATAAGTAAAATTCTAGTCTCTTCGGACAGAAGGTTCTTTGATCATAATAGCTTTTATTCTTGTCTGATTGTTTCTTAATCCCATGCAAGCCGTTGTTCAACTCATCTAAACCTAGTTCTTTGACCCATACTCTACAAAATTCATTGTATTGGGCTTTTTGGACCAGGATTCCATACAGTTCGGGCTTGGGCTCCAAACTTTGCCCCTACACTATCCATTATTATCTCACACCAAAATTCCTCCTAATCATAATATTTTTCTTTATATATATTTATATATATATATATATATTTTTTTTTTTCTTTTCTTCTGGCACAACTAAAGCCCCAAAGATAAGACCATAACTCCTATTACTATGTAGGCACGTGGGCCATCTTCAATTTCGTGTGTTCCTTTGTTTACTTTGTTTGTTTCTCTTCTTCTTTTTTTTTTTTTAATAACTGGTCAGACCTCATTGACTTTCCTATTCACTTCTACCAAGATCAATAAACAAATAATAATAATAATAACAATAATAAGAAAGAAAGAAGTTGAGCTCTACTTTGTTTTAATGTTTTCTCATTGTTTTGTTTTTTGTTTTTGTTTTTGTTTTTGTTTTTACACACGACTCTATGTCAGACTTCCAAGCATGCCTAGACTACTAGGCTTCTGAATTTCCCCCAATACCACTTCAGTTCTGCCATATACCTTAAGAAGTCCACATTAGGTACTATTTATCAAAGAAAACCGTGCAGAAACCTGACCATTAAGCCCAAAAATTTATAGCCTCTATCTTTATATAACACAACAAAACTATAGAAAAAGATTAAATCTCAGAACCTAGAAAAATCTGCAAATACATCATCCAGTTTACCAAAAAAATAAAACTAAACTTTTATTCATATGCATCATTCAAACTCTCGAATATTTAAATAGTTTTACTACTGGCCAAAATACCCACATAAAAAAAAAAATTAATTCTAAATAAAACTTAGATTTGACAAGAAAGAAATTCTTAATCTCTTACCTCAAATGTGCAATCAAACTTTCTCTACTTGAATAATTTGGGTAGTCTCCTTTCTCAAAATATCTTTTCATATACGTTGACATAATAAGCTTATATATAGCTAGGGTTTCAACCTTATTTTCTAAGAACCCCCCCTTATAATTATAGATTATAAAATTGACCCCACAATAGATTTACTTAAATATCATTCCTTTTATTTATTTATTTATTGTTTCGGGTATTACACCAAAAGACAATACAAACTTAACACATTCTCTATGAACTAAGGGAATCCATATACAAACCAGGAGACCTGTCTTTTATAGCAGCCAATCGAACAGCGAAGGCAATTGATTCTCTTGTGGTAACTCATCCAATATGTCCACTATTGGGGGCCTGGGGCAGCCATCCAACTTCATTTGAACTACATAGATAGATGGATTGTCTGTTTGAAAGAAATACTAAATTTGGATTGATGATTATATCATTTGAAACTTATTTAAACAATTTATATGGGTTTAAGGTAAGAGAAGACAGACCAGCCATAGATTGCAGCAATGTAGATTAGGTTCCAAAAAAGAGTACATTGAGTTCATTGAGGTTATAGTTGAATCCCCAACATCAGGTAAGCTAACCAGGATCCAGAATGTATTAATTCACAATCCTCAAGACACTCAACAGGAAACTGCTTTACAGCTTAATTAGCGTCAAACATTCACACACACAAATTAAGACAATAGGGAACAGGTCCCATGCTTACTGCTATTAGTCTCAGATGTGCAATTGAATCTCCCAAGCCATCCCAAAGTTCCTTAAAGAAAGCAGTCTGCCTACAGAAGGGTTTAGTTCATGCAGTGCGTCAATGGCTAGATTTGGATGAAACTCAATTAGATAGTCACATTTTGATATTTCCTAAGGATTTGAGGTGAAAGAAAAAGTTCTTTGTCTCTTATAAGGTATTGCTGTGAAGTATATTCATTTCTCATAGCATTTGAGATGAGACAACTACAAGAGCAAGAGAAAAGGGGAATGGGTATAGCTATATGGAAGCGAACCCATTCCTTTACAACTTAGCCACTTACCCAAAAGGGTTTTTTTTTTTTTTTTTTTTTTAATTATGGAAAAGAGGGGCTGGAAATTTTGAGAGGGGTTTCCTAGGGAAAAACTAAAGAGAAGAGAGAGAGAGAGAGAGAATACTATTCTAGAGAATTTTGTAGGAAATTTTGTGTCTTGTAGTATGTATTTCCATTTTCCAAGAGGAGGGGGGGAGATATTTATAGGGATAAGAGAGGGACATGTGGCTCTCATTCTGCTAAGCACCAGTTGTAATACTAGCTGTCACCTGTAGGAGTTTTTTCATTCTTATTTTCCATTTTTTGCATTTATTTACTTGTTCATCCTTTATATATTGTTCACCCCCCCTCCCCCCCCTTTTTTTTTATTGCACTCGATATTGTCTCATATATATATATATATATAGATTAGTCGACTTTTTCTAGGTTGAGAGCAAAAATGCTCCGTTTTGTTTGTTAGTGAGCTGTTTGGAGGTTTCAAAAGTTTGGTACTATTTAGTATTTACTTATAAAAGTGCGAGATCTGGTCGTTGTCTTGGAATTGTTTCTAATAGTGTTTCGTATGAGCTAAGGTTGTTGGATTCTATATTGGGTTTCATTAACACACATTGTGTGTTTTGCTTATTGAATCAAAAACTGGGATCTGGGTTGGTTATAGTTTAAAATTAGGTGCGCTTTCTTTCCCATTTGTATTTTTGTATATTTTTTTGGATAGATTCAATGAGATTTGAACCTATTCGACGACATAGACTTTACCAGTTGAGATAACTTTGGATCTGCCTTATAGATTTATTTGATGCAGGTTTTTTTTTTTTTTTTTTTTTTTTTTTACAAAGTTCTATACTATGTTGTTGTTTGGTAACAGAACTTATTCGAATCTGGTTGGTCCTTTTTCGAGAATATGGTCAACGGATTAGAGATGGATAATAAAGTGCTAGCCTATGAATATCCTAGAGCAATTTAAATAACGTTTCATACACCAAATGAAGATTGGAGTTGATAAAGAGTTAAATACAAGTGTGATCTAAAGTGTTTGCAGCAATTTAGATATAATTGCGGTAACTTCTAATGCTCCTTCTATATTTGATTGACTTTCCTAAAGTATACATCTTGTTCTTAGGTGTTTAAAGGCCTCTTTGACTCTACGCCATGGCCACCGGACAGCTATTCTCCCGCACCACACAAGCTTTATTTTACAATTACAAGCAACTTCCGATTCAGCGGATGCTTGATTTTGACTTCCTTTGCGGTGTGCATCAAATCCCTTCTCTCTTTCGTTTTGCAAATGTTTAATTATTTATTTTAATGAGGACATAATGATATAGAGATTGAATTTTCGTTAGTGTCATGGATTAGTTTTCCATCTTTGTTGGTATTATTGGATTTTGGTGTTAATAGAGTGTTCATACTTGTATCTTTAGGGAGGGAAACACCATCAGTTGCTGGAATTATTAACCCTGGTGGCGATGGATTTCAGAAACTTTTTTTTGGTCAAGAGGAAATTGCTATCCCTGTGCACTCAGCGTATGTCATGTTTCTTGCTTTCTGTTTCTATGTTAAATTATTTTTCAATTATTATCAAATTTTGGATTTAGGATAGGTGACTACTTATGCATAACATATCGCTCACATAAAATAATTGATATAAGGAACTACTTGGTATCGATAATTTATGCATAGATATGACTCATTATAAATAATGGAGTACATTTTTATCTACACATATGGGATACAAACGGAGTTTTACTCGTATTAGTCCTAAGTATTGATGTTGCATGCAAAATGCCTAAAATGTTGACCATAAATCACAATATTGCAGTATGCAAACTAAACTTTCAATACAATAGGAGTTTTGAAGATTCTGAGAGATCCATTCCTGACCTCAAGTTATTTTTCTTAAGAACTTTTTTGGATTGGTTGTTTGCCTCGCGAAACCAATCATTCTCTTCTATCTTTGATTTTCTTGATTCTTGTAATTTCTGTATTTGACCCCTGTACACTTCCTATGTACTAGGGTGTCCAGGGATGGAGCTAGGACTTAGAGTTAGGGAGGGCAAAAGTATATATATTTTTTTTGAAACTCCAAATAAGCATTCATTTAGAAGAGAAATGCTATGTTCATAATATTTTTATTACATTTTCACAACAAATTGTAAATGGTTTATTATTGGTTGTTATGAGTGGGTAAAAAAGTAATTTAAGTTGTGGATTCAAATTAAAACCAATAACAACTTACCACATGTGACTTATTGTGAATATTGTGAAAATGTTGTGAATGTAGCACTTCTCAATTTAGAAAGTTAAGCTTTTTTTTTTTTTGTGCGTCTTGTGTGTTGTCAAATATGTGTGGGTGTTCACTTAGACTAGTTAGAATTGGCTTAGGAATTTTTTATTTTATTTTATTTTTTGTTTGAGTTTTGTGTGGGTTTGTTTTGGGGTGTTGTTTGGGCTTAAGTTTGTTATTGTTAAATTTTGTTGTTGAGCTTGTTAAATTTATTTAAGATTTTAGATCAATAAAATTTTTTATGGCCTTTAAAAAGATCAATAATATTGTTGAGAGGTCAAAATGCAAATTTATTGAAACAAATTGCTAAAATTAACACATACATACATATATAAATATATATATACACTAAAAAAAAAATTGAAAAAAATTTGGGGGGGCACTCCAACTATAGTTTCGTCACTGAGGGTGTCCTTTTTTGATATCAATAAATCTTATTACTTATCAAAAAAAAACTTTCGATACAATGAACATTCTTGATACTGCTGTTTATATCCATCACATTTTCATTACATGTTAGAGAATACAAAGCAGCTTAATTGTGGTTTCTGAACAATGAACTTGAATTTCTGAGTTAAATTCTCTCACCTTCATGTCAATTTCTTTCGCAGCATTGACGCAGCTTGTGCTGCACATCCCACTGCTGATGTCTTTATCAACTTTGCATCATTTAGAAGGTTAGCACTTATTGGATTAACTATATTTTGAAGTGCCAGACTTCTTTAATTGTATTTTATAATTAATCATATATTGATGAATATGCAGTGCCGCTGCTTCATCTATGGCTGCTCTGAAGCAACCAACCATTCGAGTTGTGGCTATCATTGCTGAAGGTGTTCCTGAGTCAGACACTAAGCAATTGATTGCATATGCACTGGCAAACAATAAGGTGAGAGGAATGTTGCGTATTTAACCAGATAAAGAGAATAACCAAGCAGTGCTAATTTTAATGTTGCTGCTGCAGGTTGTTATTGGCCCAGCAACTGTTGGAGGAATTCAAGCCGGAGCTTTTAAGATAGGCGACACTGCTGGCACCATTGATAATATAATTCAAAGCAAGCTGTACAGGCCTGGATCCGTTGGTTTTGTCTCCAAATCTGTATGTAGTCAATCCAGCCTTTTGTCTCTTCCTAGCATGTACAGTTCTCACATTATGGACACCTCTGCCCTGAACTCCTTAGAAACTTCCTAGTAATAAGTACAACTTTCAGACTGCTCCATGGTTTTCTTATAAGAAATCTAGAACAGCATAATGTGCTTTTATGTGTTAAACCAGTTGCATGATGGGTTAAATTAATTCTCAAGTTCATTCTTCACCCTTTGAATCCTGTGTCTGATGAGGTTTGTTCATATCTGTGTGTACCCATCAACTTAAAATACAATACTTTAACCTCATTTATGCTCTTTATCCTCTTAATTCAGATGTTAGTAGAGATGTAAAAAATAGTATAGAACAAGGATTCTGTAGGAAATATAGGGTTGAGCAGTTTTTATAGCTGGGTCTTGAATAGACTCTAATCTATGAAGCACAATTTACTACTTTATTTGGCAGATGGACTTGTGCAATCTTTAAAAAGGCTGTCCCAGTGCACAAAGCTTCCACTTGTGTAATCTTTAAATTTTCTGAAATTTTATTTAATCTTTGAATGCAAAGTGAGATTTAATGTCATTTTTACATGGCAAAAACTTCCTCTGGACTTGTTCAATTTGGTTTTCTACCACTGAACACTGTTGTGTTTTCCTAGAATGTCATGTGGGTGTTGATGCTTAAACAATTTCTTACAATTACAGGGTGGGATGTCTAATGAATTATACAGTACTATTGCCCGTGTTACTGATGGAATTTATGAAGGTATGCATAAGCTAGCTATATTGTTTAATTTTTTCTTAATTTTGGCCTTAATCTCTGTGGATTTAGGTTGTAATTTAAACTTGAATGTGTTATTGGAACTGCTTCAGGTATTTCAATTGGAGGAGATGTGTTCCCAGGCTCCACTCTATCTGATCATGTTTTGCGGTTTAACATCATCCCACAGGTATGTTATTGCTTTTATTTGTTTCCTTTTTGGTGCCCTGCCAACTGTTTCCCATTGTATGTGCAGTTTTCCTTTGTGATAAGCAATGAAGCCATCTACTTATTTGAATTGTCTTGCTATTCACATTCTGCATGATAAGTCCATATTTTTTGGACCAAAAATTTATGTTCTCAATATCACGTGTATGCAATTTTCTACTGTGAAAATTTGTAGATTCTGTACTTTGACTAGCATGAAAGCTGACAAAATTTATGACACTGTAACCAAGTTTTCTTATGTTCGACAATTTACATTTTTTGTTGTACATCTATCTGAGTTTTTGGGGCTATGGCTTCCTCAGATTAAAATGATAGTTGTACTTGGGGAGCTTGGTGGGCAAGATGAATATTCCTTAGTTGAAGCCCTGAAGCAGGGAAAAGTAACTAAACCAGTGGTTGCTTGGGTTAGTGGAACTTGTGCACGACTCTTCAAATCTGAAGTACAATTTGGTCATGCTGTAAGCAACTACCTCAACTGTCTTTTACTAATCTCTGGTTAATGCAAGTATTCTGTAGCAGAAGGAGGGCATCATTTCTAAATGAAAATATTTTTGGTATTGTCTAAATTCAGGGTGCTAAAAGTGGTGGTGACATGGAGTCTGCACAAGGCAAAAATCAAGCACTAAGAGAAGCTGGAGCTGTTGTTCCCACGTCATATGAAGCTTTAGAAGCTGCGATTAAGGAAACTTTTGAGAAACTGGTTAGTTTATTTGTATAATAAAACCAAAGGAAAAAGGTTTACATGAATTCTCTTGGGCTCTTCAACTAGCTGTAATTGGCTTCTAAAAAAAAGAAAAACTAACTGTAATTGTATTTTTTTTCCCTGATAGGTTGAAGGAGGGAATATTACAGCAGTACAGGAAGTTACACCTCCACAAATCCCTGAGGATCTTAACACAGCCATTAAGAGTGGGAAAGTTCGTGCTCCAACTCATATTATTTCCACAATCTCTGATGACAGGGGTACCTTTCAAACCCATAATATTCTAATTTAGCATTCATGTGTTTTATAGCTTAGATATCATTTACACTAAATTCTTTTTTCAATCAATTTTTAGGTGAGGAGACATGCTATGCTGGTGTACCCATGTCTTCCATTGTTGAACAAGGTTATGGTATTGGTGATGTTATCTCTCTTTTGTGGTTCAAACGCAGCCTTCCCCGTTACTGCACAAAATTTATTGAGGTAGGTTGCTATAATGACCGTAGAGATTAGTGGGAATATGAAAAATTAGGTTTAAGAGAGAGAGAAGAGAAAAAAGGTTTAGGGCTTGATCGGTTAGTTCCTTACTGTAACACATATTTATATTAGAGTGATATGGCAAGATTACATAAATATCTCCACGCTAATATAAAATAACAAGAGTAACTCCAACAAGATTGTTTTTGTTTGTAAACTTGTATTTGTTTAAAGTTTTTTCTTGATTTAGCTGATTGTCCTACTTGTTTTCCATTTAAATAAACACTTCTGATGAAAGAACATGCGTTTACTTGTCCTAACTCTAATACATATGGAATTGGTCAGATATGTATCATGTTATGTGCCGACCATGGTCCTTGTGTCTCTGGTGCTCACAACACTATAGTAACAGCAAGAGCTGGAAAGGACCTTGTTTCGAGCCTAGTCTCAGGTATATAGTTTGCCATCTGAACTTATTACTTAAAATTGTTGAATGGACTTGCTCCTGTGAGCTGAACTGATTATGGAATAGTGAATGATGAACTTGTTAAACAGGTTTGCTTACAATTGGTCCCCGATTTGGTGGTGCCATTGATGATGCTGCTCGATACTTCAAGGATGCTTATGACAGGGTGAGACTTGATGGCACTATGAGGGAAACTCTTTTTTTTATTAGATGGTTTGCAAATACTATGATGATTTGGAGATTTTGATATGCTATACCCCTGCTGTGTTTGCCAGAATTTGACACCTTACGAGTTCGTTGAAAGCATGAAAAGGAAGGGCATTCGTGTACCAGGAATTGGGCATAGGTATGGAGAGATTTTTACTGTCAGTATGTTTTCAGATTATGCAAGACTAGAAACCATGGAAATTTTTATAAAAATTATGCTTTTAATGGCTATATTGCAAATCTGCCTGTTTGAAACTCTTGTTTTCTGTGGAAAGGATTAAGAGAGATGACAACAGAGATAAGAGAGTAGAGCTGCTACAACTGTTTGCACGAACAAATTTTCCTTCTGTGAAGTACATGGAATATGCTGTGCAAGTTGAAACCTTCACTCTCTCCAAGGCAAACAACCTGGTGCTCAATGTAGACGGTGCAATTGGGTCCCTTTTCTTGGATCTCCTTGTAGGCAGTGGAATGTTCACCAAGCAAGAGATTGATGAGATTGTCGAGATTGGCTATCTGAATGGACTCTTCGTGCTGGCACGCTCCATTGGTCTGATTGGGTGAGTTAGATTACGCTAAATATTTTCTTATCCAGTCCTTTGGGTTATGTTTTGTGTTGCTTATTAAGGTACAATCAAATCCTTGATATTGACACATTGGCAGTTGGAATACTGACCCATCTAGCCTTTTTATCCACAAGGGTGATATCGTCCAACATTATATGGTCCCATAAGAGACTAGATGGTCCTATTTTTACTAATACATACATGACTTGTTAGTGACTAGAATGTATACTTCCAAAACTTTGAGTATCTAGTTGCCATCATGCACCTGAATGTGGCCTACTAGGACCAAAAACAAAAGGTGAGCAAAGAGGAGAAAAAAAAAAAAAAAAATTAAAAAAACACCAGTACTATGGTACAAACTATAGTGGTGATTCAGATGACTACGCAAGGGTGGGGGATTTTTTGGGGGGGGGGGGGGGGGTGGTTCAGCATTTACTTCCAAACATGTGGATTTTCTTTTAAAGGCCTTACAGTTCTATCTCACTGATTGCTCCTTATTCAAAAACAGGCACACCTTTGACCAGAAGAGATTGAAACAGCCGCTATACCGCCACCCATGGGAGGATGTTCTCTACACCAAGTGAAAGCATTTTCAATTTGCTGGAACAGCTCCAACGGTCCAACCTGCTTTTAAGTAGCAATTTATTGTTGAAGTTTCTACAATTGGCTGAAATGATCGTCTGTCGTTAGACTAGTGTTTGTACTTTGTACTACTAATGTCAAGTTAAGTATCTTCATTTGTAAGCTGTATCAAAATGCATAAGAGTGAACTCTCAAACCATCCTGTTCAACGAAGTTACATTTCCATTAAGAAATCCTGCTTTCTGTTTTGTATCAAGAAGAGATAATGGCATGTAAGTGAAATTTTGTAGAGCATGCAGGTCATTATGTTCTTCCCATTTTGGGTACTTATGTTAGTAATTTTAATATGAATAATACCATTTCTATATCATTTCTCGTCCGCATATGAGACGGATCATTTATGTTAGGACATATGTGAATCATGTTAAGAACATATGTCATATAGAATTGGCTAATCTTTTGACAAAACGCACTTTACTTGCAATTGGGTAGATCTAGGATGTGTTTAATACTTCAAAAAATAAGAGTTCAAGTCTAGTATTAAAGCCATGAAGATTGGACCAGGAAACAAGTGAAGAAAAGCTGTTCATTAAAACTGGACAGATTCTTGACAGCTGCCGACAGATAATATCTATCGAGGATTAATGAATCTCCACAAATAGCTCGACAGATATATCTATCGAGGTCTAAACAGATAGCTCGACAGCTGTATCTATCGAGAATTACGAAATCAGAATTTCCAGATCTGATTTTCGGCCCATGTTGACATGTATGAGTAGGATTTCTTTTCTCACAACCCTAGATTTATATAAAGCTTATTTTAAAGGCTGTCACATAAGAAAGTATAAGGAGAACACATGCAAAAGGTGACCGATGCCTTATTGATGCAGCGTGGGCATGTAGAAGCAGAATCTGTAACACATAATTACTACAACTTTTCCACGAAACCTAAGTTCCACAAGAACACTAGGCTAGTAGGCAAAATAATAGAGAAAACATCTCTAACAAACTTTTATTAATCAATGCATAACAATAATCAACCTTTCTTTAAAGATTATTTATAGGAATAGAAGTTCTCGAAGTCCTCCTATTCCTTTTAGGAAAAGAAATAATAAACCTACTTCTACTTGAGAAAGGAAAAACAATTTAATTAGGAAAAGAAAAAAAAATTAAAATCCTAATTCAACAAGGAAAAAGAAAACCACATAAAATATTAAAATATTTTATTCTTCCTTAACCAATTTGCATCATTCTCTCGGGGTTGGGGAAAACTCGTCCTCGAGTTTTGTGGCAATCTTCCATGATCAATTCGAACCCCGAATAATCCTCTCCATCCTATTCTTCTGTACAAGACAAGACAAATCAATATGCTACTTATCAATCTTTTCTCACTCATAATAAATCTTGATGTACGGATTTTCATTCTTGACCTCTTTTGCCACAGTGGGAAGCAAGTACTAAAAAAGAATCTATGCACACATCCAAAAACTTCATATTTCCTCCTCCACAAAGATTACTTAAAATCACTCGTTCACGCCTCTTGTTGACCTCTATCAATTCTTGTTCAATAAAATCCTCCTAGAAGGGATCAATAACCTTTTGTTTTTGACTGTCGAAAGTCCCATCAACGATGCGAGTTATGAGCTCACCTCATATGTATATGACTTTATTTTTATCAAGCTCAGTCTTTTCTCCTTGACTAAAATCTTCAGGATAGTCATCATAAATTGGCGGAGAATCCCAATCTACTAGACAAACTCTTTCAATGTATTCATTATCCTCTTTGATATCGTAGCCCTCCTGCTTGATATCAAGATCCTCCTCCTCCTCCACAAAGCATGGATTTGGATGGTAGTTTTGAGGTTGATTTACAACGGCTAAGGCGGTGAGCTGCTTTGAAAGCGCATCAAACCACTCCTTTATTCGTTGAAAGAACACCTCTAATTACGCATCGCGTGCAACCTCATTGCGTTCATACACGTCATCTATGGCAACAGGTTTTCCCCTATGTACTCCTCTTTGTGCCATAGTAGGAACTTGGCCTGGCTCTGATACCAACCGATGTAGCGTGGGCATGTAGAAGCAGAATCTGTAACACACAATTACTACAACTTTTTCACGAAACCTAAGTTCCACAAGAACACTAGGCTAGTAGGCAAAATAATAGAGAAAACATCTTTAACAAACGTTTAGTAATTAACACATAACAATAATCAACCTCTCTATAAAGAGTATTTATAGGAATAGAATTTCTCCTACTCCTTTTAGGAAAATAAATAATAAACCTATTTTTACTTGAGAAAGGAAAAACAATTTAACTAGGAAAAAAAAAACAATTAAAATCCTAATTCAACAAGGAAAGAGAAAACAACATAAAATATTAAAATATTTTATTCTTCCTTAACCAATCTACATCACTTATTCTCTCTGAAAGAAGTTACCGCGTCTTTGCGCCTTAGGATTTTGTAACCAAGTACTTCTTGATCTTCATTGTTGATAAAGTGAAAAACTTTGCGACCAACATCTTCTTTAAGTTGGTGAGTTAGTCACGTACTGGGAGTCGTGCATCATTGGTTAGTCATGTACTGAGATTTGTGCAAAAGGGTGGCGTTCATATATTGAAGAGTTCAGATATTTTGAAGCGGTAGAAGGTTTTTGCTATAAATTCATCTACGGGGATTGTAGAGTCTAGGGACAAAAGTTTTGTACTAGATCTAGAACTTCTCTTTACTATAGTGGATTGCTTTTTAGGAAGGTTTTCCCTCAGATTTTTTTATTGTGAAACTAGTTTGTTTTATTGGTTTTTTTAATCAATCGAAGGATATATTGGTAACCTCAAGCCTTACTAGTTACTACAGATACAAGAAAAGGAAATATTGCATATATATATATATATATATATAAAATTTTAATAGAAAAGAATTATTGCAATATATATATAAATTTAATAAATTAAGGACCATTACTTTCGTAGTCTAAAAGGTTTCTCTTGAGTTGGTTCACGCTTTGATTTTCTACCGAATCATTGGGTACCCATTCCTCTTCGCTAAGCCACTTAAAGACAAACCATTCAAGATCTTACACCTACAGCCTCTATTTATTTATTTATTCACGTTCACATCCATGTTCACATCTATCTATATATATATAAAACCGAAGCTTTTGAAATTCCCACAATTTTCCACGTCAGCACAATATTTAAATAAAATTATCATTTTATTTAAATTAAATTAAATTTTCCATCTCATCACTTTTTTCTTTTTCCAATGCAAATTAGACTTCTAGCCAAATAAGGACACTCTCCCACCGCCTCTACTCTCTCCCATTTAAGAATTGCTTGCATAGAAAACCTAAGCCCAAAAACTATTCGCGGAGAAGATGATGTTTGAGGACCCTCACCACAAAGTGAATATTGAAATTGACATCTTTTTATAAAGCTTGGTCAATATCTTATATTAATATGTATGGTCGTTCTCTGTTAACTTACTGAAATCCATCTTTTGCTGGACTCTTTGAGTTTTGACATATCAAACATTAATTTCAAGATTCTTATTAATACAAATAAGTTAAAGGTGCGTTCGTCGTATGGTTTTGTTTTCAGCTAATAAACTAATTTTATTAGTTGAAAACACAATGGCTCAAAAGCTCTTTGCAGTGGAAGGTTCAAAAGCTCTTTGTGGGATCATGTTATAAATCATTGTAATCTCTATTATTTGTGAATCTTATTACAGGCTACATCAGCATAAGATTGTCTCTTCCTTTATAGATGCCTTAGAACATTTATTTAATTATTTTCAGTTAAATTCCTTAATATTTTTTTGGTATTTTAGAAGTTTTAACATATGAATTTTTGAGATATTAAAGGTAACACTATAGTCACATTTTTTTTTATGTTGTTTCTATAATTTGTAGGTTTTGACTATTTTGATTCTTTATTTTTTTTTGTCATTTTGGAAGTTTTAATATCGATATTTTTGGTTTTTTTTTTTGTAATATCTAAAACAATTTGGCAGATTTCAACCGTTATAATCATAGATCATTCTTTTAAAGATAACACATCTTTCTCTTATGTTTCTCTATTGTGCAGTCACATATATATTTTGTTTTGTTTCAATAATTTCTAGATAGTGAATCTTTTGATTCTTTAATATTTTTTGGCATTTTGGAAGTTTTTATATCTGAATTTTTTATTTTTTATTTTTACAATATCTGAAAACGTCTAGAAATTTTTTTGCAAGTCATTGCACATTCAAGCAATGAATTCTTTATCAAATTTAAACATAAAAGACTGGAGTAATTTATGTGATGGTATAGTTTCATAATCAAGTTAGGATTTTATAAAATTATTTTAGCCTACTACACAAATAGGTAAGTAGGTTCCCGTGCGTAGTACGGGTTTGCGATTAGTTTTTTATATTTGTAACCCCCACAATTGACTATGTACTCGTTGGGTGTGTGGAGTGTGGATTGGTGCCGTGGTGCGTGTAAAACATTTTTATTTCATTATATTTTCTAAAAATTAGAAAAACCCTATTTCTAAACAAGGATGTGAAAATTGATTGCAATATTATATATCATAGAAGGTGACACTTTTTTACCATGTACTTTTAAGTCCAAAAAATTATAGTTTGTGGTGTGTTTTTGTATTAGAATCTCTTTCTCCCTTCATTGTATGTGTGTTTGTTTCTCAATAAATAAATAAATAAATCCAAAAAACTATACCTCAGAGAAAAAAAAAAAAAAAAAGCCACAAATATAACTCCAATGATTTTTTTTTTAACCTAATATGACATATGATAAGAATAATAATAAAAAACAGTAAAACCTAAAAATAACTCTATCTATAGTATATTAAATAATGTGCTCTTTAAGATTAAGACTCATCATCAATGTCATGAATTATCAAAATGTCTATTGATTTGAAAGGAGTCTAATTTTTAGTTTATCTGACATCAATCTGTGGCCATAAACCAAAAGTATTTGTTAGACTGTCCTTTCATATATATATATATATATATATTTTTTTTTTTTTCATATGCTAATATATAAAGGGATTTATTAATGTGTGCCCTTAGAGTATATATTAATAAACCATTTTAGAAAACTTCTTATGGAAAAATGAAAAAGTAATTAGATATTTTGACAGTTTTTCAATTTCCCATAAAAACTTTCTCAAAATGGATGGTTAATGTATGTCCTAAGGACACACATTAACCAGACCCATAAATAAATTAAGAAAGAAGAGTGGATGAAGTGATTATAATTTATAAACGTGAGTGTCAAGCACATTTTAAAAGTACCATTATCCTCCATGTAATTTAGGTATGACGCGTGAATAAAACAAAATCTATATAAATAAAAAAAGGCAAATTATAAATTAATAATACTTTTTTTTTGAAAAGAATGTTGCAGGTTTTATTAAGGTAAACTAGTCAAATCGGCTATAATTACAGCACTAAAATGTGAAGGAATATCCTCAAGAGCACAACAATTTTTTCCTATAACTATTGAGATGATATATATTGATTGATACTAATAAAAATGATCTTAATGATGTAGCTATGTAAAAGTGATATATATATATATATATATATATTATTGGTAGAAATGTAAAAGTGTCATTAATCTAATAATAACTTATCATGTTTATAGGGCCACTTTCAAGAGATTATTCATTGTAATTACTCGATATGTGTGAGATAGGGGGACTGCAGATACTCAAGAGAATAGTCAAATACTCGAAGAAATCTAGACATCATTGTTATGAAAAAAGAAAACTTATCATGTCTATAAATATTTTAAAAATTTTGAAAAATAACATAACAAATTTAGATTTGATTTCATGACTACTAGTGTTGTTTACTTGTTTTAGTGAAATTTCAGAGGATCCTCTAACAATTATAGTGATAAAAATCGGGAATAGATAGGAAGGAAGTTTCAATAATTGTAAATTTGAGGTGCTAATTTGGTTGAAGTGACTTACATAAATTACATTTGACAAAAGTGAAAATGACTTGTATATAAATTATAAAATTAACAAAAGTGTTAGGTACAATGTCCCCAGATGTTATGGCATGTTTGGATGGAGGGGGGAAGGAGGGAGAGTGGAGGGGAGTAGAGTAGTGTTGGCTAAAAATGAGCTAATTTTGTGCTAAATCTACTTTACTCTACTCTACTCCCCCTCCCTCTCTCTCAATCCAAACGGATTATTAGTTACCCGGCTGTTGGACCAATATGCCCTTCGGCTAAATTGGATGTACAAATTGGTTTCTGAGATTTGTTTATGTGTCAGAAAATTTTGATGAACAATTGAAAAAAATTTAAACATGTTGATATTTATTTATTTTTAATTTCTACAACTTATATTAATTTGCAGATATATTTAGATTTTTTTCCTGCAACTTACATGCATTAATTTATACTTTAGGCCTCAAAAAATAAATAAAATAACGTTGCTCCATGTTGACTGCTGGCAGTTGACTATGAAGGTCGTTTTTTCTTTTTCTTTTTTTGGGAAGTTATAGTATATACTTGCAGCAAATCATTCTATTTCTTTGTTCAGAAAAAGAAGAGGTCAATTACTTTGACTTTGCACAAGGTATATTAATTAGGGTGAAGATGCACATTGCTTGGATGATTAATTTTTTAAATTGAATTCATTCATAGACGACATGCAAATGGCAATTACCTATTCAACTATAGCATTATATCGCTTGTCTTAGGGGCGGCGCTATTCTATATTCAGGGGGTTCATTCTATATTCAGGGGTTCAAATGAACCCCTGACTTCCAAAAAAAAAAAAAAAAAAAAAATTATATATATAAAATATTTTTTTTTGAGTTTAATACTTTAATTTATTTTTAAAAATATTTTTGCACACCTTGACTTAAATTTTGCACACTCTTATTACAAGTATTTCTAACTCTAAGAGTAAAAAGTCAATGTTTGTGAATTGTAAGTATCACTCTTTTTTATAAATTTATATCATGTGTGTGAGTGTGTCTAATATTGATAGTGTGTATTACTTTTTGTTATAATGCTATTTGTGTGAATTATGATTTGTGTGGACATTTGTGTGTACAATATAAATATAAATATAATATAAATTTATATAATTTAATAATTAGGAAATAGAGATGATTTGTTACATGTGTGTGTATTGTTATCATGTTATAATAACTTTTTTTTATAAAGTTAGTAAAATTTAAGAAAAAAATTGTAAAGTTAGTGATTATCCAAGCATTTGGCTGGTTAAGTAGAGGCAAAGTGTATAAGTTTATATATGAATGAGTGTGGTTGTGTGCCTCAATAATTAATACAAAGCTAATGAGTTTAGTTTAGTCATTTAGTTTAAAATATTTTATAAAAACAATAACAAATAGATAATAACAACTGCATAAAAATAAAAATGTTAGATAGACTTAACAAAATAAAATAGTCATAACCTCATAGTCATAGCTATCCACATTGGGCATAGATACTCATAATGAACTATCATATAACAATTTCAAATTTGAAAACTTGAAGAAGAAAATTATAAAACTTCATGTATTAATTTTATTTTGTCGATAATTCGATATATTCAAGCTCTTTTTTATTAAAATTTTTTAATGACCCCCCTAAACAAAATTCCTGGAGCCGCCATTGCTTGTCTAGGGAATTTCTTCTAATGATTTTACCTTTTTTATAGAAATAATAATAAAAAAAATAAATAAAAAAATTAGAAAAGAAGAGGGAGTGGATGTGGAAGTGGGGGTGTCTTTGATTCAAATACTTGAGGGCAAGTAATGTTATTTGAGTTATAAGGCTTTTGACATTAAAATATCACTTGACTCACTTATTATTATTAATCAATCATCTCACACTTGAATATTCTAACATACTCGGTATAATGTTAAATTGTTATGAATTGTGTACATAACATATTTTATCTTTAAACTCAAAAAAAAAAAAAAAAAAACCACTTGTGAATTGAGTCGGTCAAGTCGGATGGTACCTCCCCATGCTTTAAGTGCATGGGGAACATAGGGGTCTCATAGAGAGTGGTGAGATATTTATATAGTAATATTTCTAACCAGTTAAAAAAAAATCAATAAAAAAAGAGAAAAAAGCTATGATATAATGGTAAAATCAATTCCATTTTCTTTATTTTTCTCTTCTAAATACCAAATTAATACGAGATAAATTTTATAATCATTTTTTTTCTTTTTCCTAGGCCAGACATTATCCTCTCATCCCTTTCTTCAAAACTTCAAACAATAGAGTCAGACAAAGAGCAATCCATATAAACAAATCTTGCACTAGTTTATTAAAATTTAATTAAATATATTGTTTTTGCCTCTAAATTTTACATGAAGTTTATTTTTCGTCTCTAAACTTTAAATTTTTTTTTTTTGCCCTAAAGTATTGAAAATATTACATTTTCAGTTACCATTTAAAAAAAAAAAAAAAAAATTTAAAATCCTTAACTATTGAAAAAAACTTTTTTTTTGGTATTTAAGCTTAAATAACATTTTTATATTGTGCGTGTGGCCAATAATTTTGTACCATCTATTCACCACATGTGTGTTCTTTCTTTATTTTTTAATCTCATGGTTAGGATAGACATGTCAAATTCTCTAATGCCAATAATAGTGTCACCTAGTTAGGCACATAGGATAGTCAAGAGTATTGTAGCTAAATGGCATTGCATAGTCTCCCTTATAAAGAGAATTGATATTTGAATTTCTCACTTGTAGCTATCAAATTATCAATACAAAAAAGATGGAGAGATATATATATATATATATATATATGTATATAAATATAAAAATAAAAGAAAAGTTAAATATGGTGGTGGATTGACAAAAAGTGTAACATTTATAATAGTTTTGTAAAACAATATTTTTGTCTATAACTTAATAATGTAACAACGTGGACACATGCAATAAGTTTCTTTATTAAACTTGAAAGAACTTCCACTTAAATCAATAATAATAATAATAGTAGTTATTATTATTATTATTATTATTATTATTATTATTATTATTGAGTGTTGACATTATTCTCTAGGGTGAGGTTTGGGTTCAGTGTCCAGTTGCAATGGACCCGTTGACATAATGACACGTATCCACTTTTTGATATGTGTAGTCATCTTAACGAATCCAGTGCATTGAATGCATTGGACCCGTTGAGATAATGACACGTATCCACTTTTGGACATGTGTTACCATCTTAACAAAATGTTCAAAAATCATAAGTAATAAATGTATAATTATCTCGCAAATAAATTATCCTTTTTTAAAGAACTAACTCGTAGGAAATGAGACTACATAAAACATTAATAGTGTCACAATAATGTCTGAATCAGAAAATCCAATCCACTCCACGTGAAAAATTAAGCTCAAATTGCTTTTGAATCTATAAGCACCCATAGCAAGCTGTTGGACCACCATATAAATTGTTACATTTAAGGCTATGTGACAAAAAAATACCATCCTTTAAAGAAGAAAACGAATCCAAAAAAATAGTAGTTATTATTATTATTATTATTGAGTGTTGACATTATTCTCTAAGGTGAGGTTTGGGTCCAGTGCCTAGTTGCACTGGACCTATTGAGATAATGACACGTATCTACTTTTGGACATGTGTAGTCATCTTAACGAATCCAATGTATTGGATGCATTGAACCTGTTGAGATAATGACACATATCCACTTTTGGACATGTGTTACCATCTTAACAAAATGTACAAAAATCATAAGTAATAAATGTATCATTATTTCGCAAATAAATTATCCTTTTTTAAAGAACTAACCCGTAGGAAATGAGACCACTTAAAACATTAATAGTGTCACAATAATGTCTGAATCAGAAAATCCAAGCCACTCCACGTGAAAAATAAACTCTAATTGCTTTTGAATCTATAAGCACCCATAGCAAGCTGTTGGACCACCATGGAAATTGTTACATTTAAGGCTATGTGACAAGAAAATACCATCCTTTAAAGAAGAAAACCAATCCAAATTTCAGAGAGTTTATTGTTTTTGGTACAAAAGGTAACGGCTCTTTCAAATTGGTGGAACAAAACATTAGGGGGGGGGGGGGGGGTTCCATGACCATTTATTTGGTTAAAGGTTAATTGAACTTTTCCTCTTTAACTAACATTCTCATAAATTTTAAAACTAAGCAATGTTCCTTCTTAATTATTGATAAAATCTTTACCTTATGATTTTTGTTAAATTTAATGAAATTAAAAAAAAAAAAAAAAGACTACTATAATATAAGTTTTTCGTTAAATTAGATGAAAATTTTAATGGTAGTAAGTAGTAACAAAGCGTTTATTAGGTGAATATTGCTAAAAGAGTTAGGAAAATATTGTAACTATACTATCTATACCATAGTTAAAGAGAAAGATACCATATGCACTAAGATTAAAAAATAGTAACTCTTTATCCATCTCTACTATAAACTGGCTAGTATTTAAATCCTAACCAAGAACATATAATTCTGCCACTACTCTAAGCAAACCAATCTAGCTTTTACTGAAGAGTTACACAATTCATGCAACATAACGTGAGCAAGAATTCTTTTCGCTAAATGTAGTCAAATCTGTAATACCTTGTCTCGAAAAATGCTATATATATAATATTTTTACAACAATTTCACGATAAATTTTAGATGACAATTTATTATTAATGATGACTAATGTGCAAAAAAATAATTTCAATAATGAGACTCAAATTAAAATTAATAATAATTGGATCATGTTAACGGATGTATTTAGGATAATTGTTAATAAACTATATTAGAAAAGTTTTAACACAATTTTCATGGGAAATATAAAAAATTCTCAACAAAATTAATTGCTTTATCATTTTTTCATAAAATGTTTCTAAAAATAATTTTTAAACTAATGTCTTTAAGACATTTGTTAATATTTCTTATAATAATTTACTAGATAAAATTTTAAAAAATTGTGTATGTATCCACTAATCACTATTAATGTCTATAAATGTTTATTTCGTATATTCATAATAATTCATGAGTGAAGCCGACAAGTGTGAAAAAAAAAGGACCGTGAGAACAGTAAGAAGTCGACAAACAACGTATATGGATGGGTCATATAAATTTTCTAGTTTTAATGGCAGGTTAGTAGATTCATAATAATTCATGAGTGAAGCCGACAAGTGTGAAAAAAAAAGGACCGTGAGAACAGTAAGAAGTCGACAAACAACGTATATGGATGGGTCATATAAATTTTCTAGTTTTAATGGCAGGTTAGTAGTTTACGCTTCATTAAGGGCCATTCACTAGTTGGCATTCATACCTTTTTTTTTTTTTTTTTTTTTTTTTCGGTGTGTGTGGTCAAACATACCTTCTCTTCCAAAGTAGACAATACGTAAAAAAAGAAAAAAAGCCAAACATGTTTTTTGGGGCCAAGCCAACCTTTCGATCCACACACACACACCAGACAACCCCACTGGGCCCAGCCCCCGTTTCTCAATTCTCTCTCTCTCTCTCAAATGGAACCGTTACAACCAAAAAGCAACTTTCAATATAGAGTAATGATAGGGACATATAAAAATGCATAATTTTATATATTTTTATGTATCTAAAGCATTACTTTTGAATGTATAGTCAGAAAGCTACTTCTATTTTATTATTATTATTATAAACTTGACTTATAAATTGAAATCTTAACAAATATGAATATGATACCTATAATCCATAATCTATATATATATATATATATATATATATAACCGAAACCTCTGCTGGCACCACAATTTTTCACGTCAGCACAATATTTAAAAAATAAAAAATAAAAATAAAAATAAAAACATTATAACACCTCAAAACCCTAGCAACCTTATCACTCTCTCAAGTTAAGAAATAAAACCCTAGCAACCTTACCCCTCTCTCAAGTTAAGAAATATAAAGCCATAGTTTCTGCAAACTCTCTCTCTCCAAATGTAAATATCAAATTCAACCTCTTTAATTTCTCTTTATATTTTTTAGGTTTCTATGGAGTTATAGTGAGTTATGCTGATTTTGTTTTTTGTGTATGTGTGTATAGATGGTCATAATACTCCGGTATTCCAAGAGAAGTTTGTGTTTTCGTTAATTGAAGGCCTTAGAGAGATAAGTGCTGCAGTTTGGAAAAGCAATACAAAAGACGATTTCATTGGCAGCGGAAAGTAATTACTTTGTCTCATATTTTTGTTTTTTGAATTGATTTTGTGTGCTTTTTAGACCCTTTTGGATCAATTTTGTTAATTGGGTGTTTTTTTTTTTTTTTTTTGATAGGGTCCAATTGGGGAAGGTTCTTTCAAAGGGTTACGACGACCGCACTTGGTGTCTGTATACTAATAGTGGGGGGTAAGTACTATAAATTACTAACCCTTTTAAGTGTATTAGTTAGAATTATTTTCAAATGATTGTACCAATAAAAGTGAATGTGTATAAATTTTGTTTAACTATCCCGTGCATCGCACTGGTTAGCGACTAGTAATATATAAAATAAAAAACGTTTAACTTTTGGTCTATTTATAAGATTTTGTCATATAAGCTTTAACTATCATTATTCTATTCTATTTATTTTTAACTAATTTTAAATTATATTCCATATTTAAATAATCAATTAAAACCTTACCAAATTATATAAAAAATCATAATAAATACATAATACCTATGAATAATTATCATAATTATTAAATTTCATATGTAAACAAAAAATAAAAGAGAAAAAAAATCATATATTATTAATTTTTCCATACATTGCACATGTTAATAACTAGTGGCATTATTTTTAGCATTTGAGAATTATTTTTAAAATAAAAAGATTGAACATGTGACACCAAACTATTGATTACACACAAGATATGAAATATTCTTTTAAAGATTTTGTAAATGGATGTTGTAAATGAATTTGTTAGTGAACACTTTTAGAAAATTTTTTATGGAAAAAAAGTGGTATCAAAACTTTTTTAAAATAGAAGTTTATTAACAAATGCCTTAAGGGCAGTTTGAGAGAGAGAATAAAAAAACTTATCTTAAAGCCGAATATATATATATATACACAAACACACACACACACACACACACTAGTCTCTTTGCTTTGAGGCTTTATTTATTTATTTTGAGTTTAATGTCATAATATTTCATTTATTCTAATTTGAGATTTACACGTTTTTCTACTAATATTACATACCTCTTTGAAAAGAAAAATGGTGATGAAGTGAGAAAAAAAATTTGTGAAGATCAAAGGAACTATGGAAAGAGATAAAGAATAAGAGATTAAAATAAAAGATTAGTAAAAAATTACAAAAACAAAAATACGCAAACTTAAAAAATAATGATATCAACAATATAAAAGGAAACAAACCTTTTTGAAATTAGAGATGGTGATGAAGTGAGTAAAAAATTAAGGCAATCCAAAAGCTAGTGCAAAGAAACTAAAAAAGAGACGTGTGAGATATATCTAATAGAGATAGTGTGTGTTAGTTTTTAGTAAAAAGATGTGTCAAATGTAGTTTTTTTTTTTTTTTTTTTTTTTGAGGAAATGTGTCAAACATAGTTATTGGCTTGTTTCTAACCGTTTATAATTTTTTTTAACGCTCCGTTTGTTTCGAAATAAAATATTTTCAAATGTAAAATTACATGTAAAATATTTTACTGAAAATATTTTCATTTTACCGTGTTTGATTGTGTACAAGGAAAATCATTTTCAAAATTTTTTTAAATATAAAATGTGAAAATTTTTCTAACTCACAGCTCACTGGATCAGTGCATATCTGACCAACCAAATCGGAGAAATCTATTTGGAGCTATTAGAGGATCACTGGTAAATACAAAGCCACAAACCCATGGAAAAAATAATCAAGATCTGCCACAATCATCTTGAAAAACAATGATAACCCATGAGAAATGAGAAACAATTTGAGAATCAGACCCTCCCTGTTCTTCTTGATCTCCATCCATATTTAATTCTGGTTGCTACAAGTTGTGGTTTATTTTCAACTATTTTAACTCTATAAGAAATGCCTACACCATGATGCAGTTAATTGAGTGGAACCATTGTTGAATTGGCGAGCAGCTTCATCTTCATTTTGCTGAATCACCCAAAAAAACAAAGAGAAACAATTGAAATCTACCACTAAAAAGAAAGATTAAGACCCATGAAAAACAACCCACCCACGCTGTCCATCAAGCCACCAGATCAAACAACTAAGACCCAAAATCCTTCAAACAACTGAGACCCAAAATCCATTAACCAAAAACTGTACAATCTTGATCACTGGATCCACCTCTGACCACTAAAAGCAAGTCCCACCACAACCCAACCTCTAGAAACCCAGCTAAATAATCTTGAAGAAGGAACAAGATTGACAATGACGTCGAGAGAACTTGAGAATTGGTGGTGGCGTCGATGAGAGAACTTGAGAATTGGTGGTGGCGTCGATGACGTGGCAACGGTGATGGGTGGAAACGGTGAAGGGAGAGCCGGTGATGGGTGGTGCGGAATAGGGTGGAACTGGTGATGGGTGGTGATGAAGACGGTGGAACCGGTGATGGCTGAGAGAGAAAGGCTGAGGGTGGGCTAGGTTATGGAGAGAAATCTGAGAAAGCATAAAAGTGAGAGAGAGGTAGTGCATCGGGACTGAGAGAGTGCAATAAATGTAAAATATTTTACCGATATTTCAAGTGTAAAATATTTTACACAAATTTGCCTTAGTTGGTTTAGTTGACTGAAAATATTTTACTTTTGACCAAATATTTTACTTTAAAACAAACACTATAACATGTGAAAATATTTTCCTGAAAATATTTTAAATTGAAACAAACGGAGCGTTAGTCACAGAAGATGTAAATCACAAATTCCTTGTAAACTCAAAATGTAGTTCGTAATCGGTGATGAAATTGAGCGTTTCATTTGCGAAGACTATAACACATCAACTAAGATGATTTGTCTTGATCATGGAAGTGGAGACTTATAGTTGATGTATCTTAAGAGTTAAGACATATTGAACTGGACCGCCATGAGATTAATTATTCAATCAACAACTGTCACCTAAATAATTAATCTCACAACTTTTAATTTCATAGACTCTTAATCTTGAAAGGATAGTGAACCCAAATATGAAATGTAGGTTATTTTGATATATCAGGAGTGAGGTCTAATATTCACGGTCAAAACCTCAGTATGTTGGGTAACTACATGTAGTGTTGAGGGAACACATATTCTTAAGATGGAATCTATAATCTCTTTTGATAGAGATACATAATATCCCCTTGAAATAAGTTTAATGGTAACTGGTTATTCAGGGTGCCCATTTTAGTAAGGAGTTACTAAAGCTTATATTTACTGAAATTGAATTTCAATAAATGTAAATAACTAAAAGATTAAATCGGGTACTCAAGAATAAAATAGTTGTTTACAAAGTAACAGTTTATTATGACTTTGTCCACTATGGATATTTTATGGAGGGGTTAAATGATATTATTAGAGTCTTGAGATATAATTTATTAATAAGACCTAGAGTGCAATTATATTTATATAGTGGTATTAAATATAATTAATGGTAACTTTAGATTTGTCAAAAGTTGACAAAAAAGCCCAAGGCTCATTGGAGCTAGAGTCTTATTTGTTCCCTTTGGTCCCATCTCAAGTCACAAACTAAAGCCCAATTGGGTAGGCTCAAAAGGCTAACCTAATTAGATAATCAGTTTTTATTTAATAAGAGTTGTTAAATAAAGTAACTACCAAGGTAGTTAGAATGTATGTATGATGAAAAGAAAAGAAAACAGTTTTTCTCTACAAGGAGGAAAAAAAAAAAAAAACTTTCTTTGAAAATTAACGTACAATAAAACTGATTGAGAGACCACACTTCTTGGGCACTATGTGGAATTGAGATGAAGATTAGAGGTATTCTCAAGTCTTGGTTTTGAATTTCACCGCATCAAGGTACGCTTTCTATTTTTTGAGAAAAATTCAAGGTTACATGTTATCTCTCATGAATGAAGTAGATTCATGTTTGTTGGTTCCGCTGTGTGTTTTGTATGAGATGCAAAACCAGATTTTCCAACACCATCAATCAATCATAATAAAAACCCTTCTCCCATCTCCCCTCTCCCTGTGTGTGTGTTAAAAGTACTTAGTATTCTAAAAAAAAAAAAAAAAAATCAACCATAATAAAGGAAAATTGGCAACCGAAGAGAAACACACTTTCAACTTTGGGTTCAACATTTTCCTTTCAATTATTATTTTTCCTATATGGTCTCTCTAGACTTTTTTCTTCCTTTCTTTTTGATCCCTTGGCTACTTTTATCTTTTGCATCCAAATGCAAATTTTCCAAGTGCTGTCGCTTGGGTGGGGAGTAGTTTAAACGGTAAAAGTGTCAAACAAGTCAAGAAAATCTTTGCAGAACTTGCTAAGAAAACACTAGCTTCAACTTCCGGTTCAACTTTTTCCTCTTTTTCCTTTTATATTCCTACTTTCATCTCTCATGTGCCTGAATTGTCCAAATGATCAGGGTTTTCAGAACCGGACCGGACCGGGAGGTCGGACCGTGAAAACTAGGAACCGGGATGAAAACCAGTTTTTTAAGCATAAAGAACTGGATTTTTTGTTAATTTCGTGAACCGCTAAAACTGGGGTTGGACTGCACGAACCGGTAAGAACCATGCGGTCCAACCCTTTAGCAATTTAAAAAAAAAAAAAAAAACTTAACACAATTTTATTTTACTTAATTAAATTATCCATCTCTTACAAGGAATAAAAAAAATTATAATTAAAATCCTTCAAAGATATTCAACTTTACTTCAAAAATTAATCATAAATTTTAATGTTTTCATGGTTATTATTTTATTTTATTGACTTCCTTATTTAATTATTAAATATATGCTTAAAAATCATTAAATTTCCCTCACATATATAGATATATTGTCAATTTTGCTAGTTTTATAAATTTAATATCTATATTTAGGCTCTAATTAATTATTAAATTAATTATGACGTCATCACGATTCGACCCTGGTTCGACCTCGGTTCGACCTCAAAAATCTTGAACCTCTCCCTTTTACGGTTCAATGAATGGTCCGGGTCTGAAAACCTTGCAAATGATGTCACTGGGATTTTCAATTTATTTTAATAAATAAAACTATTCACCTCATGATATTGGGATTCTAGGTGGGGACTGGGAGTTGCTTAACGGTGAAACTGAAACATACAGGGTTGAAACCAAAATGTAAATTTTTGGGACAAAAAGAGTAATGCTATATACATAAATACTTCTACAACTATCGATTGTGATAAGTTTTTACTTATTTTTATCTAGCCCTACCATTGCCATTACTTTCTTCTTCTTCTTCTTCTTTTTTTTTTTTTTTTTTAATTTATTTTTATCTCTTAATAATCACTCATCATATTAGTAATTTGTAAAAGATTTTATAAAATAGTTTCTAAACTCTAACATTGCACCATTTGGTGGCAGTAGTAGTACTTTCTACTAACCGATAAATTACAATGCTCTAGCAATTAATTTGAGTGCTAACCATTTAGCTAGAGGGTCCACGACCACTTTTTCCCACTAATCTCACTATATTGAACCTCTCCAAAAATCGATTCTCCTAGTCAATTTTGTCTGTTTTTAAAATTAATGGCTGGTTGTTAAAATGCCTAGACCTATATCAGAAAACCTATTATCCAAACGACTTGCTAATTGTTTTATGCATTAGCCTAACCTAACAATTTTGAGTTTGCTGGCAACAATTTCTATGGGAAGTTCCAAGCTCTTTGGGTCTGAGCTAGAAATGTTGGATCTGCATATAGCTTACCCTTTATCTTTGGGAATTGCAGTTCCTTGACCTAGGAAAGAAAAAATTCTTTGGAAAAGTACCAGCATGGTTTGGGGAAGATCTGCCATAGTTAATTGTTCTAATCCTACGTTCTAATAAGTCCTATGTTAATGGAAGCATACCATTGCATTTGTGCTTTCTTCGAAAGATTCACCAATTTTGGACCTCTCTTCAAATGACATATGGGAGAACGCAGGCTTTTTCAAGGTTAGAATAGGGATCCCTTCAATTTTAACATTGCTTCTCTATTTATACCCTTTCCATCAAGGAGCATCACATACAGTTAATTTTCAACTATTAGTTCATCAAAAAAGTCTATTTACCAAATTCTGTTTATAAATAAACTCCTTATAGAATAGGTCTTTATCTATGGTTCCCATTATCAAATAAAAAAATAAAACTAAATATGTAATAATTAAATAATTAGGATAAACACTATTTAGACAACATTAAGTCTTTTAATGAAAAAAAATCTAACAATTCAACCAAAGAATCCCTAAGCAAGCCCTTTAGGGCTATCACTTTTTCCCAATGTCCACGCGTTCACCACTTGCTGCGGCCCAACTCATAATCACAATATACTTGAATCGTCAAAAAAAATGTAAAATTCCAAATCTCCTGTCTTAGTCTAATTTGATTGGTGCTTTACTGCTTTTGTAGCAAAATGAAGTCGCATGCCCTTGTTAGTCGAGTTTTTTTTACGGATACAACAAAATTTCACAATATTTTTACAGGAAACTAAGATGTCAATCTACTATATGTTAAAAAAAAATAAAAATATTATATTAGAATGTATCATAACTCAAAATAAAAGTGCTATGGAAATATTGTGAGATTTTATTGCATGTGCTTCTAAACTTTCTTTGGTTTTAGTATGCCTTATCTGTTAGCATCTATATAACATTGATTCTAACCTAGTCTTATCCTTGATTGAGACTAAAATCATAGACACAAAATCTTGGACAACATAATTCTCCATGATTTTAGTCTCAAACAAGATCCCTTGTCCCCGTTAGGACAACTATTTTAGTCTATATATTCAAGGTTCATGTATACACGTTCACATGTAAAGAAAATTATACAGAATATATACAGTATACTATATACAGTTTTGAACATAAATCTTGTATCCTATTTTTTATATTCTTCTTTATGCTCCATTAATCATGATAAAGGGGAATTGGCATGTGAAGAGAAACACAACTTTCAACTTTGGGTTCAACATTTTCCTTTCAAATTTTTTCTATACGGTCTCCCTTGCTCTTTCTCTTCCTTTCCCTTTTATCCCTTGGCTGCTTTTATCTTTTGTGTCCAAGTGCTGTCGCTCGGGTGGGGAGTTGTTTTAACGGAAGTGTAAAACAAGTCAATGAAAAATTTGCAAAACTTGCTAAGAAAACACTATCAACTTTCGGTTTGACTTTTTCCTCTTTTTCTTCCTTCTTTTTCCTTTTATATTGGTATGGGGATTGGAAAGTCTGGTTGGCCTTATGAGCTTGCAAGAAGAACATGTATTTTCCGTCAACCCAATTAACGGAACGCTAACTAAAGAATGAGATCATTTTTCAAACTTCAGTCATTTTAAATTCAAACCAAAGACTTAAGAGTCAGCTAGATTTTGAACCCCTGTTTTTGCAATTCGCGCCCTCTGTTTAAGCTTTTTTTTTTTTTTTAGTTTATTTTTTTCATGCAGATATTGCTATAAATAATTAATTATGCTGGGGCTTCTGTGAGCTTAAGTAATTGAGGGGAAAAAAAATCTGAGTTGCTGCATTGAATGTTTGGGCCTGTTTGGTAGAGGAGTTTGAGTAATATTGTTTGAGTATTTTTGATATACGTGTGGATAAAAAAGTGTATGAAAATGTGTGTAATGTTGTTTAAAATGTGAAAATGAGAGAAAGAGAACATATAAAAAATTAAAAAAAAAAAAAAAAAAGAGAAAGAGAACGTGGTTAATAACTATAAGGAATTTTGATACATACATACATACATATATATATATATATATACACACACATATTAAATGTCATCAATGTAGAAATTATCAAATTAATAGAGATATATATTGTTTTTTGGGATAGATAGAGATTATCAAATTGTTGGAGATATATACTGTTTCTTGGGGATAGATTTATATTAATCACCTCTTCAAGAGTTTGGGTTGTGCTTATCCCTTAATAATCAAGTTTTGTAGCTTGATATTCTGATAAAATAATATTAATTTAGTAATATTAAAATTTTGAAAATTTAGATGATAAATATTATCTAAATTAAATTTGTGTATGTTAAATATTATCCCCTAATTTAAGAAATATATCCTAACAAATAAAAAAATAATGTTAATTAGATGATAAATATTATCTAAATTAAATTTTAAATATTATCCCTTAATTTAAGAAATATATCCTAACAAATAAAAAATAATGTTAATATAATTTTATTTAATGATAAGAATAAATTAGAGTCTTAGTAGTATACTATTCTTTTTTAGTTCTTTAAAAATTTAAAAACTGAATAAAATTTCTACAATTTCATGAAGCCACATGGTGCAGCCATGGCGTCTAAGCTCAACTTTTATTATATATTAGTTATAGGCCCGTGCGTTGCACAGTTTTATGAAAAAGCTTATAAAATAAATGTATAAATAATTATATATATTGTAATAGATTCAATATAGATAAAAGAAAAAATTATCAAGTGTAAATAATTATCTTACTAAAATAAGGGGTAAGATTTCTTCCTACTACTAAATTAAATTGATAATTCTAAATTGAATCTTAAATTGATAATTATTTTTAAAAAATGTACTAAACAATTGATAAATCTAAAATTAATATAATCTTAATAATATTATAAATTAAAATTAATGTTGATAATTCAAGAATACACGTGTAGAACATATGGATAATTTGATGTAACATAAAAATCAAATAAGAAAATTGTTAAAATTAATCTATTAATTCTAACCATATTTAATCATTAATTCTAAGACCCTAACCCTAAGCATAGAAATTAGATAAAAGCTAAGAAAATTAATTTAAACAAAAGACAACCAATACACAAAACCTAATCAATTTAATAAAAACAAAATACAAAAACAAAGAAGGAGCCTTTAGAAACTTGACAATGTTTTTTAATGTTTTGAATTCATTAACTAAAATCACATGAAGACAAAAAACCAATAATAACACTAAAGAAAATAAACAAAATGAAAATAATAATAATAAAAGAAGAAAGAATGTATACTTGCATTATCATGGGATTTAGGCATTTACATATTGAAATAAGTTTCACTCCAAAAAGGATATATAGGGTTGTATGTATTGGTAGAGTTTCATTTGAAATATAATTCATTTAAATCTTATTGAAATTAAGATATCTAATCAATGTGTTTGTTTTTATCCCATAAAAATTGGAATTAAAAAAAGGTCATATGAATAGAATGAAAAAAAAAAGAAAAAAAAAGAAAAAAGAAAAAGAAAAGAGTTGATTCAACATAACGTAACATATAAAAAATTAAAAATTAAAAAAAAGAGAGAGAGAAAGAGAACGTAGTTGATAGCTATAAGGGATTTTGATATATATATATATATATATATACACGTAGAAATTATCAAATTAATGGAGATATATACTATTTTTTGGAATAGATAGAGATTATCAAATTTTTTGAGATATATACTGTTTCTTGGGATAGATTTACATTAACCACCTCGATCTTGAAGAATTTGGATTGTGTTTATCCCTTAATAATCAAGTTTTGTAGCTTGATATTCTAATAGAGTAATATTAAAATTTTGAAAATTTAGGTGATAAATATTATCTAAATTAAATTTTGTTTGTTAAATATTATCCCCTAATTTAAGAAATATGTCCTAACAAATAAAAATAATAATGTTAATTAGATGATAAATATTATCTAAATTAATTTTTTTATATTAAATATTATCCCTTAATTTAAGAAATATATCCTAACAAATAAAAAAATAATGTTGATATAATTTTATTTAATGATAAGAATGAATTAGAGTCCTGATAGTATATTATTCATTTTTAGTTCTTTAAAAATCTAAAAATTTAATAAAATTTCTACAATTTCATGAAGCCACGTGGCGCAATTACGGCGTCTAAACCCAACTTTTATTATATATAATATGATAATAAGATATATTGATTATTGTTCCACTTTTCCCTATGTTTCTTAGAAACGTCAAAGTCCATTGCTCTGCTTTTCCCTTTGTTTATTAGAAACGTTAAAGTCTAGGTCAACATTGGAATGTTTCTGTCTATATATTATCATATCTACACTCTAGCGTCTATTTTATGTTTGAATTAGGTATAATTAATTAGCGTGTGTTTGATTCCATGGAAAATTAACATTGATTGACTTGTTTTGTTTTTATTAACAAGAAAAGGAGAGCAAAGTTAATAATATCGACAATCCAACTTTATTTTTTATTTTATTTTTAAAAAAATCCTTTTTCTTTTTCTTTTTGGGTAGACCATTTAGCGAGTTAAAAGTTGCGTTATTCATGGTGGTCGATGGCTGGGATTGACTCTTAATGCTTTTGGTACATTTGAGAAAGGTGGAAGAAGTGGTTTCATAGAAAAAGAAAAGAAAGAATAAGTGTATTCCATTGTCATTCTAATGCTAGACTGATTGAAGTTGAACCAATTCTTTTATAATTAACCATTCTACTATACCGAAAATGTAGGTCACCCGAAAGCATCATATTGCAGAAAACTAGATATTGCGTTCGGTGATTCTTCAATGGGTAATAAAAATAAATAAGGGTGTGTTCATTTGGTAGAATTTGAGACAGAAATTGTTAATTTTTGTGAATTCATGAAAATCTGGTTTTTGTTTTACAAAATTTACGAGAGTAAAATTCTCAAAAACATTCAATTCCTATAGAATATGAGAATTTTAACTCACATTTTTGGTAAAAAAAATCGCAGTTCTTGCAAATCATGTATATGTGGGAATTATCAGCGAGAGACTTAAAGATTATTCTAATCCTATGTTCCAATAAGTCCTATGGAAGCATACCATTGCATTTATGCTTGTTGAAAGATTCACAAATATTTTGGACCTCTCTTCAAATGACATACGAGAGAACACAGGAGTTTTCAAGACTAGGCTAAGAATATCCTCAATTTTAAAATTGGTCTCTATTTATACCACTTCCAAGGCGTATCACATATAGTTGCTGCAGCCCAATTCATAATCACAAAACTGCCAATTGTCAAAAATTGTAAAATCCTAAATCTTCTGTTTTAGTCAAATTCGATTGATTCCTTTGTGTGTGTGTCCATATATATATATATATATATATATAATACTGTATAACATTTTTTTTCGAGATACAAGATAAAAATTATACTCTAGCCTAATCTAAGTGTATATGTGTGCGAAACTCCCTCCTGAAAACTTGAACTCCAGCTCTTGCCCCCCACACCCCACACCCCACAAGCACTTATACTTGTGGATCGTAACCACCGTACCAAAAGTACGTAGTGGTGCATCTATATAACATTGTTTCTAATCTTATCCTTGGCTAAGACACAAAATCTTGGACAACATAATTTTCCATGATTTTAGTCTCAATCAAGATCCCTTGTCCCCGCACCCCGCTAGGTCAATTACTTAAGTCTACATATTCAATATATTTTCACATGTAATGAAAATTACATAGAATATATACAATATACTATATACAATTTTGAATACAATTCTTCTATCTTATATTTTATGTTTTGTTTTATATTCCATCACGACTATGTGTTTGAATTTTTTTTTTTTTTTTTTTAAACTAAAGTTATTTGATAAAGAAAATCAAACCAAAAATACATGACAAATTATAATTGATGGAGCATAAACTAGGACAAAGAATTTGCATTCTCTTAAACGTGGTTGCCTTATCCCCATTGAAGCCAACGAGTGGTAGTGTATATTCCTGGGATTATAGATATGGCAAAATATAGTTGGCTTGATACCCCATATATATATATATTGATTACAGTGGAAGAATAAACCTTAAAAGTAACACCAAGAAAATAGAAAATTTAGCAAATGTCTTAGAGCATTCACACTTGGATTGCCATATGCCAAATGTAGATATATTTTACCATCAAAATACCAAAAAAAAAAAAAAAATCTCATTATCCGGTCTTGTATCCTAAAAGAATTTACAATTGTGCTATAGTATCGTCACGACGGTATTGTAGCAATTGTAAAAGTAAATAATATTTTTTTATTCACCATAAACACATATTTGACTCTTTCTCTCTCACTTTATTTTCTCTGTTTCTCATCTCCTTTCTCTCTCCACAATGGCCTTTCTCTCTCACAGTGGGCTATTCTGGCGTGGGTTGTGGGTCTGGCAATGGCATGGATTTGGTGGCGCCGTGGGTCTAGTGGTTTTGGCACCGTGGGTCTATTGGGTTGCTCAAGGTCGCCGATGATGGGCTGCCAAGCTCGCCGTTGATGGGTTGCTCAAGGTCTCCACTGATGGGCTATGATTTCTCGCCGATGATGGGTTGCTCAAGCTCGATGATGATGGGCTGGGTTTTGTGTGTTGTGGTGCAATGGTGGTGGCGTTGATTTAGTGGTGACGGTGGCTGGATGTGGCAGTGATCTAGGTTTTGTGTGTGTGTTTGATCTAGTGGCATTGATATGGGTTTTATGTGGGTTTTGTGTGTGTTTTGCAGTGAAACATGGATTGATTTTTATCTTTTGGGTTTGGATATGTTGGATGTGGCAATGATTTGATGGTTTTTTTTTTCTTTCTTAATTTGGGTTTTGGTTCCAGTGGGATTTTGGTGGGCAGTGGGCAATGGTGGTGTTGTGGTGGTGATTGGGTTGTTTGATTATTGAGAGAGGGACAGAGAGGCAGGGACAGAAATGAGAGAGATGAGTGATAGATAATTTGTTTATTATTTTATTGTGTAATTTATATTATTTTAATGTGTTGTATTGTAAGATAAAAGTTGGGATGTTAGGAGTATTGTAAAATTGTATGGTACAAAAGATAAAGTAGTTTTTGAAATGGTAGAATATAATAGTGATGTGAATGTTCTTATGTACAATCTTTTTTTTCTTTTTTCTTTTTTTTTTTTTTAAATTTTTCTATAAAGATAGAAGTCAGATTAATAAGAGACGAAGAATTGATAAGTGAGGCAAAAGCTATTCAATTCAAATCATGGGAAAGGAAATGGGAAATTTTTTTTCCTGATGAATGAAGGAAAAAGGGAAAAAGGCAGGTGAAGAGAAACTCTGTAGAGCTTGCTAAGAAAACACAACTTTGAGTTTAACATTTTCCTTTCAATTTTTTATTTTTCCTATATTGTCTCCCTTGCTACTTTTCTTCCTTTCTTTATTTATCCCGTGCAAAATTAATTAATGGCTACTTTTATCTTTTGTGTCCAAATGCAAATTGTCCAAAAAAATCCAAAGTTGAGAGGAAAAAAAAAGAAGAAGAAACAAATAACACCTAAAAAAACAAAAAAAACCAAACTGATTAAAAAAAAACTAATAACACCTAAAAAACAAAACTAATTGGAAAAAATGTTGTCAACATTGGCGGGGGAAAAATTAAATGAGACAAATGGTTAGAACAAAAAAGGGGCCAAAACAACATAAATGTTGGAAATCGGCATTTTAATCCAAAATTTTACACTTCATTTTCACTCCTATGTTCTCCTCATTTTGGGAAGACTGAGTTTTGATGGGCCGACGAGAAAACAACTAGGCCACACTATTTTTCTCTCCCCTTCTCCAATCCATTTTCTCTCTTGTTTTCCACTAACTTTTTTCCATCCTCCCAAAATCATCCCAACCAAATATACCCTAATGCTACGTTTGTTTAAATTGTTGATCAAGGACCTTTTTCGGATGCCCAGCCACGTGTGGTCTGCTGGAGGAATGACCTTACTAGGCCCAGGTTCTTTTTGGGGAGTTGCGTCCAAAACTCAACATTGGGCCACGTGGTCCAACGGCTACTGGCGTATTTTTTAAGCCTTCAAAATCATTAAACCCAAAGTCTAAGAATCGTGATAATGGTCGAATAAATATGTAATATGCGTTTGATATGATAGCTTTGATTAGTAGTTGTAATAACAGTTGAAATAAAGTAGTATTTATTTAGAGGTAAAGTAATCATGTACTCAATAATGTAAATTTAAAAATATGGAAGCAAAGTCACTTATCTTTGTATGGTTTATAGCCCAGCTGTGTAGCATCAGTGAGCTGATAAGATTCCAACAGAATGCCAGCAGTAGAGGCTAGTTTGCCATGATGACTTCAAGATTGAAGGGGAAAAATGGGTGCAACTGGAGAGAGAGAGAGAGAGTATGCCCAGTTGTGTGTAGGGGCTGGTTAAGCTTGCCCCTCTTATCATGCACTAAATGAGTTTCCCCTTTGATAATGCTTTTTTAATTGTTGTGAAGTTATGAATAGAGTTGCCTTCCATGAGAAGGGCTTTTGTATGGAATATACGTGCCTTCTAAGAGAAGGGTTTTATGTAAGAAGTGGTTGTGCCTTCTAAGAAAAGGGCTTTTGTAAGAAGTAGTTGTGCCTTGTAAGAGAAGGACTTTTGTAAGAAGTAGTTGTGCCTTCTAAGAGAAGGACTTTGATATAAGATCTTGGTGCCTTATAGGAGAAGGGCTTTAGTAATAGAAGTTCATGCCTTCCATGAGAAGGGCTTTTAGTATGAGTATTTGGCATCTCTTGAGAAGTATGGAGATGGTAAAGACATAGATGTTTTGTGGGATGTAGTATTTGTAATATGTGTGATATATGGAAGTATGAGAGATATGGTGGTTAAAGATAGTAAACATATGAGATTATAACTGCTGGAGAAGTTGTAAAAATTGCTTTCCAAGAGGAGAAATTTTGTGAGAGAAGAGTATGGAGATATGTTTAGGCATTTGGAGATAGGAGCAGTAAGATAGGTGTAGAAGAGTATTGAGATGTGTTTATGGGTAGTAAAACAGTAGAATTTCAGAGTGAGAAAGTATGAGAGTGGAGCTTAGAAGAGTTGTGGTGTGCTATATGTAATGGTGTAGTAAGTGTGTATGAGATTGTGTAAGTGGGCAGCAAGATATATGTATTTTTCATAATATGGAGAGTGAGATGATGAGTATAAGAGAGTAATAGTATTGTAGTGTGTTTAACAAAGCTATTGGGATTTTTTGCTAGAGGATGTATGAGAGCTCATGAAGGCATTTTTGAGCTAAGGGCTGAAGAGTTTAGTCCCTAATTTTGGAAACTAAAAACTCAGAAGTTTAGTACTTCATTTAGAGCTTCAGATGATCATTAGAGGGAGAAAGAATAGGGAAATGTATGAGAGAGTTCTCCTCCATTGGTGTCCCCCTTTTAGGTGTTGATGAAGGGTTCTATTTAGCTGAGTTTAAAGGGGTATTTTAGCAAATAATCTCAGCCAAAATCTGTCCCAAATAGCAATAAATCTTCAAAGAATCCATCTCAAGATTTGGCTAAAAATGATATGTTTAGCTCTAAGGTATTCTTTCTATTTTGGGTAAGAGTTGTTGGGGAAAAAGTAACAGAAAAGGAATGTATTTTAGCAAGAGAAAGGTAGTTTCAATAGTTGGTTTTGGTTTTAGCCAAATGTGGAAAAATCAGTAATGTTCAGGCTGTTGGGTCAACTGTCACAGTTGTTCTAAAAAGGCTATTCCAGCTGTCAAGAAAAGCTATGATAGCTACCATGAAAAAGTTGTCCCAGCTGTCAGCTGTTAGGAAAAGCTGTGACAGCTATCATGAAAAAACTGTCCCAGCTGCCAGGAAAAGCTATTTGCTTTGGGCAGAAGCCAATGAGGTCAGATAGGTGCTTTCAGACTGCTAGAGAGGACATTCAGCATTTATTGGATGGATTTGGCTGAAAAATGATAAGATCTCTTTGAAGGGTATCTTGCTATTTTGGGTATAACAGCTGGTTGCTGGGATTTCAACATTAAATATCTAATGATATCACTTCCAGTCAGGTGTTGAGTTGAATGCACTGCTGGGGTTCAGCTGGAAATGTTTCCTTTTCGGGTGTTTGTGTTTTTGGTCCAAGGTTCCATTACAACACATTTCTAGCAAGTAATAGAAGGATTGGTTGAAGGCTAAGGAAGCTTTAGGGATTTGGTCAAGGTCTCATTTTGTTGTGACATAATCTTGGTGAGTATAAAGAGTATTTAATGCTCTGCTCTGGTAGCTGACAGAAAAATATATGGTTTGATTGTGGTAGACAGTAGTTGGGTATAAAATATATCGTGAATATTTTGCATATAGTTGGAGATGAAAGATAGCCAATCAGATTAGGCCATGAGTTTAAGTTGGATTTTAGCTGAAAGAAGTAATGAGATTTATGTAGAATAATATAATGAAGTTTCTAAATTTGTATAGCAACAGTTGGGGATTGAATGAACAGTTATCTTCTCAGTAGTTAGATGGCTAGAGATATTGAGTATTTGTCACATGATGAATATTAAGTTTTAGGAAAAGAGCAATGAGGAATTCTATCATTTTAAGTGTTACGTGATAAGAGATGCTTACCATATGTTATCCACTACACACGGACTCATCAGAATTTAGGGAGTTGGAGAAGACACACCAAGCAACATGTTTCTTTTATCAACTTTAAATCACTGGAGCTTTATTGAACATACCTCTTGGCCCTCCAAACCACAACTCCCAAAGTTTCCCTAAAGAGACTTATGAGCTTGGATCACAAGCCGAAGATGAGATGACATACCTCGGGTTTTGTTGTCATTTTGTGTAAATATGGGCTCTTGTTGAAGAAGCCGCTTGCCATGAGTGTAAGAAAGGTAATATGGGCCGTGAGTTTTGATTCATTGCTTAAGCCCAATCCATATGTTGATGTTGATAATGTCGTGGAGTTATGATCCCAGTTGATGAAGAGGAAATATGGACCATGAATCCGCCTCTTGAAGTAAGGATCTTGCAGGCCATGTGAGCCCAATTCATGTAGTTGAATGAGATATGAGTTTATTTTGGGTTTTAAATAGATTTTCCCAAAAAAAACCAATAATATGTTGATGTGGCATGGGGTGCCAATGAAGTAATGCCATGTGGGCCGAAAAAACAATCCTCAACAATTGTTAATAAGGAAGATGGAAAATAGGGAAGAGAAAATAGGAGAGATTTTTTGTGGGAGGAGTGTTCAGTTGGAGTGATTTTAGGAGAGAGAAAATGGTGAGGGTTGACTGTTTTCTCCTCAGATCCACCATTTTTCAACCCCCCAAATTAGAGAGAAAATGAGGAAGAGAATTGATTGGATGAAAATTACTCATCTAACTCGTCCCCCTCCCGAAAGTGAATTAACGTTAAAGTGTTTTTTTTTTCTTTGCAACGTCAAACTTTGGGTTCTTTGTAACGTTAAACACTTGGAACTCTTTTTTTTTTTTTTTCATTGCAATATTGAACTTTTTTTTTTTCTTTTCTCCTCATGTTAATCTCTTTTTCTTTCCTTTTTCTTTTTCGGGGTTCTTTGCTCCAGGTTGCTTATTTTGTTCAAAAACAATACTTTTTTTTTTCCTTCATAAAATATTTATATAAAAAAAGTTATGTAACAAGAGTATGAGAGTAAATTTATTCAAATTTTATTTTCTATCCCTTCATTTTTCCACCCTCTAACTCAACAAAAATGAGGGAAATTAAAATCTTTTATATCTCTCCACTTTTCTATTCCTACCTTATTTTCTATCCTCTCACTTTTTCATCCCTCAATCAAACAAACTCTTAAGGCCAACCAAACTTTCATCGGTGAGACTCAATGTGGCAGAAGCATTCAGTTTTGGGTTTTCTTTTTTGAAAATGTTAGAGCTACAAATTATTTTATAAAAAAATTTACAAACTACTAATACGGTAAGTTATTATTGGAGATAAAAAAAGAAAAAAGAAAAAAAAGTAATGTTAGTGGTAAGTCCAAATGAAAATCACTAAGAAATTATCATATCAATAGTTTGTAAAAGTATTTATGTTTATAGAATTACTCTTTTCTTTTCCCCCAAAAAATTATATTTTGGTCTCAACTCTGTATGTTTCACTTGCACCGTTAAACAAGTCCTAGTCCCCACTCCGAATCTGATCTGTGGTGAATAGTTTTATTTATTAAAATAAATCGAAAACCCCAGTGACATCATTTGGACAAATTGGGCATGAGAGATGAAAGTAGCCAATATAAAAGGAAAAAGAAGGAAGAAAATAAGGAAAAAGTTGAACCGAAAGTTGAAACTAGTGTTTTCTAGCAAGCTCTGCAAAGTTTTTCTTGACTTGTTTTACACTTCTACCGTTAAAACAACTCCCTGCCCGATAGCGACTGCATGAATTTCTTGTGCTCTTTTTTTTTTTTTTTTTTTTTTTAAATGAAGTGTCCATTCATATATATGATGATCAAGTATTTTTTTACATAAATGTCCACTATTAATAATAATAATGCTCTTAGTTATTGATTATGATGATCAAGTTTTTCCACATGGTTCATTTATATATTTTTCACCTTCTTTTCGAGGTTGAATATGAATTGTGTAGACATTTGGAATGCTTTGGCGCCTTTTATCTGGTTGACAATGCCACAAAAAAATTTATTACCTTTTCCCATCAACTAGTCCAGGTTGTGGACACGTAAAGAGGAGGAGATTGCAATTTTCACCCGCAGTGGATTCTTGTTTCATACCCTAAGTTCTTCTTGCCACCTATATAAATGTGGAACTGCCATTGCAGCTGCTTCACTGTGCACTTTTGTATGATAAAAGAATTAGCACCGTATTATAAATTCATTAAAATTATAAAGTTAATTCTACTGTATATAAAACTTTATTAACAAGATTTCAAAATTTAAATTACTATTTCAATTTCAATTCTATTAGTTACAAGAAATTTAAGAGAAATTAAATTTTGTTAAAATATTTTATTCATCTACATATTTTTAGTTTTGAAAATAATAATAATAATAAAAAAAAGATCTTCTCGATATGTTTCTATCATTTTTTTACAACATAATCTAATGTCGTATGTATGTAAAAATTTTGATGGCTGAAGAAAAGCTAATACAAGCAGAAAAGGGCTTTAAGGAAAAAGCTCTAAAATTTTTACAATAAATTTTTATGATTTTGTTTCAGCCATTCAGGAAGGTCCATGTAAATAGTTTGTATATTGAAAGATTTGAGTATTATTCCAAATTAGAGGGGATATGAGTACAATAACAGAAAATCTCAAGACAGGTCAATACAGTTTCGTTTTTTTGTTTTGTTTTGTTTTTGTTTTTGTTTTTGTTTTTTTTTTTTTTTTTTTTTAAAATGTAATAGATAAGTCCTTACCAGAGGTTTTTTCCCACAACAAATTGGTAATAGAGTTTTTCACTTTTACAAGAAAAAAAAAAACTAAAAACTAAAAAAATTTGATATGCAGAATCTTTCTAAATTATACATTTTTCGTTTGTTAAATTACCAAATGAAATGATACAAAAAGCTTATAAGTGTTCCGTCCTTTTTAATTTTTACAATTAAAAGATAGTTTCATTGCATATACATTGTTTGCCATCTAGACTTATAAACTTCAAGTGAAGTGTATAAAGGTTTTTAAAAAAAGTAATAGTCTATAAAGTGTCAATACCTTGAAAATGAAGGCATATTTATTATTAATTATTACTCTGCTTTTCTCATTGTTTCTTATTAGAAATGTCGAGGTCAATTTGGAATGTTTTCTGTCTGTATAATAACATATCTGCACTTCGTCTAGCGTCTATTGTCTATTTGAATCAGGTAAAATTAACTGACCTGTTTGATTCCATGGCAAATTAACATTGACCGACTTGTTTGGTTTTTATTTATAAGAAAATGTGACCAAAGTTAATAATATCGACAATCCATTTTCTTTTTCTTTTTTGGTAGACCATTTCGTGAGTTAAAAGTTGCTTCATTCATGGTGGTGGATGGCTGGGATGGACTCTTAAAGCTTTTGGTACGTTTAAGAAAGGTGGAAGAAGTGGTTTCGTAGAAAAAAGAAAAGAAACAATAAATAAACTATTGTACTATACCGAAATTGTAGGTCATCCGCAAGTATCATATTGTAGAAAACAAGATATTGCGTTCGTTGATTCTTCGATAAGAAATACAAATAAACAAGGGTGTGTTCATTCGGTAGAGTTTGAAACAGAAATTGTTAATTTTTGTGAATTCATGAAAATCTGGTTTCTGTTTTACAAAATTTATGAGAGTAAAATTCTCAAAAACTTTTCAATTCCTATAGAATATGAGAATTTCAACTCACGTTTTAGGTAAAAAAAAAAAAAAAAGAAGTCAATTTGATTTTAAATTTGATTTTTCATTTTTTATATAAACTAACTATACAGAGTTAATTATATATATATATATATGTGTGTGTGTGTGTGTGTGTGTGTGTGTGTGTGTATATATGTATATATGTATATATATGATTATTCTAAACAATTAAATTTATATTTTTATATATAGTTTTCCTTAAAATGATTTAAATTCAATCTTTTTGGGTTTTATTTAAGCTTTGGATGCCATGGCTTCATTGGTTTCTTAGAAATGGATGAAGGAATTTGTTTTTGCTAGATTTGATGATTTTTTTTATTTTTTTATTTTTTATTACAAGATAGAATTATACTATAGTTTAATCTAAGTGTATATGTGTGTGAAACTCCCTTTTGGAGACTTGTATAAGTGGTAATGTTTGTTCTTAATTTTTTTTCAAAACCCTCACTTTTTGATCTTGTTTTCTCTTATTCTTTTATGTTTTTTTTTATTATTTTTATTATTTTTATTTTTTTAATGTTTTGGGGGAGACATTAAAGGGGAGCAAAAATACATATTTAGCCTCATTTTTAATAGAGGTGGGTTATAGAATTCTAATTGAGCTAACCTTAAGTGGGTAAAGTGTCAAATTTTAAACCACAGGTAGGCAACTTAAATTTCGGTTAAACCACATATGGATAAGTTGTAATTGGCCCAATATTTTATTCATCTACCATATTTTAGTTTTGAAAATAATAATAATAATAATAAAATAATAATAATAAAATTTTGATGGCAGATGAAAAAAGCTAATATATGCAGAAAAAAGCTTTAATAAAAGATCTTACTTGACATGTTATTGTCATTTTTTACATGATAAGCTAATGTCGTATGTAAAAATTTTGATGGCCGATGAAAAGCTAATATATGCAGAAAAAAGCTTTAAGGAAAAAGCTCTAAAATTTTTTACAAGGGATTTTTATGATTTTTTTTTTCAGCCATATAGAGAGGTCCGTGTAAATAGTTTGCATTTTAGGAGATGTGAGTGTTTTGTTGGGTTAAAAAAAGATTGACCCCTGTTAATTAACCAATTACTCAAGTTGATTAATTACTCAAATTACATGAAAATCAAATTAGGGCACAAACAAATCACCAAACTAAATTACATGGTGATTTGTTCACAAATGAGGAAAATCTTTGCAGACAAAAACTCTACCAGATTAATTTAAGGTCACCATTCTCGAAAAATCCACTAATAAAAAACAAGCAGTTATAAGTACAAGGAATATTACCCTCATATTGGACTTGATCTAACCCTTGAAAATTAACTTTGCTCTAATCCAAAGTACCTACCTACAATAGAACCTTTGCTCTAATCCCTAATTGGACTTGATTTAACCCTTGAAAATTAGCTTGCAAGGGGAGGGTGCTCAAGAATTTATATACACATAGTTAAGCTTATACTTAATCCATGTGGGATACTAAGATCATAACATAGGGTTATTGTTTTTTGTCTCTACCACCTTATTTAAATAGGAGCTTAATGGACCTTTTAATAGGCTCTCCTATTAGGATACACAAAACCATAAACAAATAGCCACTTAGAATAAAGCATTGCAGTCTATATTCTGAAACCTTGTATCTCGATAGATCAAGAGGTATTGAGCTTCATTAATTCTTGATAGATCGAGGAGGTATCGAGACCTGCAAATTCATCTTTTTTTGAGTTGTTTCTTTAGTATTCTTCTTGAATTCAATAATACCACTTGTTATACTTCTTCAAAGTACTTCATGATGTTCTTGAAACCACTTAGACCTAACTGATTACAAGTAAAATGTTTTTTGTCATAGGATATATTAATTACATAAAAATATGACCCTAATATGTTTTATTCCAAATTAGAGGGGACGAGAGTATAATAACAGAAAATCTCAAGAGAGGTCAATGCAATTATTTTAGTGTTTATAAATATAATAGACAAGTCTATACCAATTGTTTTTTTTCCCACAACAAATTGGTAACAGAGTTTTCACTTTTACTGTAAAAAAAAAAACTAAAAAATTTGATATGCAAAATATTTCCAAATGATACATTTTTCGTTTGTTAAATTGCCAAATGAAATGATACAAAAAGTATAAATTGTTCGGTCCTTTTTAGTTTTTACAATTAAAAGATATAGTTTCATTGCATGTACATTGTCTATAATCTAGACTTGATAAACTTTAGGTGAAGTCTACAATGGTTTAATAAGTAAGAGTCTAAAAAGTGTTAAGACCTTGAAAATGAAGGCGTCTTTTTATTACTGTAATTATTACTCTACTTTTCCCATTGTTTCTTAGAAACGTCGAAGTCCACGTCAACCTTGGAATGTTTTCTATCTATACTCTATATATATTTTTTTGAACCAGTCTATACTCTATATTTTTGATGAACCTGTCTATACTCTATATCATCATATATATATATATATATATATATATGCACTCCGTCTAAAGCGTCTATTTTGTATTTCAATTAGGTAAGATCGTCTGACTTGTTTTGATTCCCTTGGCAAATTAACATTGACTGACTTATTTTGTTTTTATTAATAAGAAAAGGAAAGCAAAGTTAATAATATCAACAATCCAACTTTATTTTTTATTTTATATTAAAAAAAAAAGGAAAAACTACATTATTGGTCTAATAAGTTTATTTAGTCAGTGCTTTTAATCTTTGGAGTTTCAAATGAGCACTATTGGTTTCCCAAAGTTTAAAAAATGAGTATTATTGATCATTCTGTTAACTTCCATTAGTGTTTTTGCTTACATGATTAACGAAATAATGATGTGGCATTTTTTAAGTGATGCAGTAATTTTTTAATGTTAAAAAATTTGGAGCATATCCCATTTAAAAAGCCAACTCATCAAAATTGACCGGTCAACTAAACAGTCTCATAACTCCTCTGTGTCGCCAGCCACCATCCCCTTCCTCAGTCTAACCACCAACGGCACGAAAACTTACAGGAAAAACAAACCCTTAAAACTATGATTCACACATTGCTTAAGAGAATACAGGAATTTTCAAGACTAGGCTTGGAATATCCTCAATTTTAACATTGGTCTCTATTTATACCATTTCCAAGGGGTATCACATATAGTTGCTGCAGGCCAACTCATAATCACAAAACTGCCAAATAGTCAAAAATTGTAAAATCCCAAATCTTATGTCTTAGTCTAATTCGATTGATGCCTTTGTAGTAAAATGGAGTCGCTTGCCCTTTGTTAGTAGAATTTTTTTACAAATACAACAAAATCTCACAATATTTTCACTGTAAGTTGAGGTGTAACTGTTAAACCCACTATATGTCAAAATTAAGATTATATTGGGATGCATCACAACTCAAAACAAAAGAGTTGTTGAAATATTGTGAGATTTTATTGTGCTTCTATACTTTCTTTGGTTTTAGTATTCTACACTTTCTTTGGTTTTAGTATGCGTATCTGTTAGCATCTGTATAACATTAATTGATTCTAACCTAATCTTATCCTTGACTAAGACAAAAACTTAGACAACATAATTGTCAAGTCTCAATCAAGATCCCTTGTCCCCGTTAGGTCAATTACTTAAGTCTATATATCCATAAAATAATAATATAAAAAAACCTTAAGCCTATATATTCAATATATGTTCACATGTAAAAAAAATTACGTAGAATATATTTGAAATACAATTCTCCTGTCATATTTCTTATGTTCCAGTTTATACTCCATCATGACGATGTGTTTGATTTTATTTATTTATTTTTCTATTAAACTTAAGTGTAAGGACGCGATTCGTGGCGGACCGTAACAGTGTCGGGTTCGCGCGTGAAAAGGCCCCTAACAATATCATTTGTAGAGCATGGGTTTGGAAGGCTAGGCTTTGATCGATAGGCGGTGGGTTTTTCGCGGTGTTCGTACAAGTTTAAGTTTCCCTACACCCCTGGAGTCTTTCTCCTGGAGGTGGGCTGGGAGGCTCTGGTTTCTGGCCATTTTTCCCAACCCCCTTCTTTAGGTTACTTCTTTTTCCTTTTATATTTCTTTGCGTTCATTGTCCTTCGTCCACGTATAAGGTCAACCTTTCCAAAATTGATACTTGTCCCATCAGCCCATATTCAAAGTCGTTGGGGGTGGTTGTAAAAGCCAAAGACTGCGGCTCTGTCAGGTTTAGAGTATTGAATGGCAGTAAAAGCAGCTTTCCCTGGATATTTTAGATCTTTTGTCCTGGTTTTGGTCCTATACCGTTTTTACCCTTCCTTCAAGGGGGGAAACTTTGGGTCTGCCGAGGACTGAGCCGTCCTCGGCGATGTCCACAGGCTATTTGGTCGAGCTTGGGCCATAGCCCTCCTCGGCTTGGGCCTTCGGATCTTCCCCAAGTAGATGGGCCCGGCCCGTAAATCATTTGGGCCCCACAATAGCCCCTCAAAACCCGGCTGTCCAACCTCTTGGTTGGAAAGGGGGGTTTTGGGGATGCCAAACCCCTTCCTACGGCCCAATCAATTTGGCCTTTTAATAATGCTGGCGGCTCTTCATCTGTCCAAGAAACGCGCCGGTCTATGAGGCAGCCTTTTGATTTCGCGCTTGATGCGTTCTTATCTTTTGGGTATCCCAAAACGTGCTTTTAATGACCACTATTTACGAGACTGCTTTAATTCGGCGGTTTGTTTTGATGGGGTGGAGAAACGGAACCGGCATGTTCGTGTTGGCAGATTCCTTTGGATATCTGAACCTATTAAATGTCTCCCGCTCCACCCTCAGTATAAGAAGGAAGGGCGGAGGTTATCGTTTTGGTAAAGAATCCCTTCTCATCTTTCTGAGATTTGAAATATTTAGCCTCCTCTAGGGTTCATTTTACCCACTGGATCACAAACTAAATCGTGATACACTTTAACATAACAACGAGTGATGCAGGAGCCAAACCCCTCCCATAAACGCCATGTTCCAATGAAGCTCATTATGGCTCGATCGGGACAGGGATGACGAAGACTCAAAATCAACCTCACCCTTCTTTCAGTCAAAATCCGAAGCAGGGACTCGTCACGTCAAACTTTCGGCGTGACTGAGTCGAGAACACCCATCATCAGTACCAACCGCTCTCCTATGGGCATACCTAGTATGGCTCCAGTGTGTTGGGAGTCAGGATCGAGGCAGGGACTAAGTGTCTCTACTTCTTTCTCTCTTCCTTTACTGGGGCTATTCTCCGTCTCCCTTTCTTAGTCTTCCCAACACCAGTTCCATCCTGGTGCTTTCACTTCTCCCTCTTTTGCTCATTTTTCTTTCTTTTCATCTCTTCTCTCTTCTTCTCCTCCTTCTTTACTCATGTCCTCCATCTTCTTCATTCATCTCCTCCATCTTCTTCATTGATTTCTTCCTTACTATTTCCTTCTCCGCCATTTCTTCCCAAAGAAGGTTTTTATCATAATATGAGCAGTATCGAGGCAAAGATTGGAGAGACTTTGAAGACGAGTTTAGAAGACGCCTGGGAGTTTAATTATCTGTACTACGGATGTAACTATCGCTTAGGCAGTCCACATTTTGTATAGGCTCGTTCGAGCCCTTCTTTGTACATTGTAATAATTTTTCGTATTAATAAAAATCGTTGTTATTTTATTTCGTATGTTTTGTCTCTATGCTCTTTTTTTTTTTCTCTTTTGGATCTACAAATGCTGCTCGGCACGTTAATATAGCATCTAAATCAATGGCGGCAAAGACCAAAAGATTTGATAATAATAAAAAGACGTCGTCATAACTTTAATAGAAATGCTTGGCATAATAAGGCCGATCAGCGAAGAGTAATACTTACCCCATGTTAGCCGAGGAGAAAGACGAAGGCTTGATGTCATGTAAGGAATAACCATTTGAAGATATAGCACCTACCAAATGAGCGGCCTTCTTATATGACTAAGTGCTGGGGCTTTCCACCCCCTTCCTTACACCTTTGTTGGCCTTAACCTTTTGTGGTGTTTAAGCCGTGGATGAAGTGACCTGGCATTTTTATCAAGTAATCCATCTTACGAGATTCAAACCTTTTCTTATCCAAGTATTTGGTTTCCCCATTGGCTTGGGTCCGAGGACCATACAAGGCCTTGGTTCTGTCCAAAACTTGTAATTTTTATAATTTTTTGTACTTGGTTTCCCCATAGACTTGAGTCCGAGGACCATACAAGGCCTTGGTTCTGTCCAAAACTTGTAGTTTTTATAATTTTTTGTACTTGGTTTCCCCATAGGCTTGAGTCCGAGGACCATACAAGGCCTTGGTTCTGTCCAAAACTTGTAATTTTTATAATTTTTTGTATTTGGTTTCCCCATAGGCTTGAGTCCGAGGACCATACAAGGCCTTGGTTCTGTCCCTGGGCCCATATGCTGAACGGGCCTGGGCCGCGAATTTACTGGGCCCACAAATTAAGAGGTGTTTCCATAACCTTTGATCACGCTGTACCTTTTGGCGTCCCAGTGTTCGAGGTGCACCTTCTCGAGACTCCTTTAACCTCAGGGGTGCAGGTGACGTTGGAAATCAAGTCAGAGACGTTTTGTCTGTAGCGTTCCTTGGGATGCTGCGCGAATTAAATGCCACCGGTTTACTTCCGGGTATAAATGGGATAGGGGATCACTTCACTTGCACATGAGCTCTCCCGTTCCCTTCAGAACTATATTTCTTCGATATCCGCGATCCCTCTTTCTAATGCCATTGCCCCAAAGCAAGATGTTTGAGGCTTGGATAGGGATGAAAGGTCTCCGCACGCTTCAGAGGCACCGAATCCCCAAGGTAATATGGTATGGACAAGGATGGCACAGATTTAAGCCGGTCCTCCGTCTTGACAGGAGGAAGATGGTATTCCTCCTTCTTTTAGTCAAAATCCGAAGCAGGTTCTGGTCATGCCAGATTTTTGGTATGTCAGAAAAAGGAATTTCCGCCATCAGCATCGTCTGCCTTGTAGCAGGCAAATTTCTGCGGGGGCTTCCCAGCTTCCGGCTCCCCGCACCTTTTCTGTAGATGGTGTTAGCCTGAGGTTAGGTTCCCTGCACCTTTTCTTCACCGGTGCAGGCCCCAAGTTGGGTTCTTTTGCTGCCTGAGTTTTGGGCGTGCAAAAGTACTGAGGAGGAATAAGGTCTCGAGGCAGTAGCCAACTTCTCCTCTGTGTTACCTCCTCGGCTTTATCTTCACTCTCTCGTATTCTTCGTTATTCACGTAGTTGGCTTCGATGTAGGCTTTGTTTCAGTTTTCCATTGTACACTGTACCGTTTCTTTGTCTTAATAAAATATGTGTCTATTTCTCTATACATATCTTTTTTCTCCGTAACCACTACTTTATGCATGAATATTAAATATGAGCTTGCTCCTAAAGATATTCTAGGCAGAGAAACGCCTTAACACAGATTTCTACTAGTTTAGACTTACGAACATTATCAAGCATAACAAGATTAATCACCAATAAATTAAACTCCTGGAACTAACCGGGATAACGGCTAAGTGCTGCGCGATGCGTGCTAGCGCGATGTCCGAGTACGATAAACTCTAAGTAATTCGTCCGAGAGGGTAGCCGAGTAGCGAGGGACTTTGGTTGTGCTTTTGGATAATATGTTGCGCCGTGTCGCATCAACCCCTTTGATATTGGGGGATCAGAGGGTAGACCGAGGAATCCACGCAATCAAGGTATTAGCCCATCGGTTAACGCGGAACTCTCTTCGGATGGATTTTGAGGTTTATGTGTCACAGTTTTTTTTTTTTTTTTAAATAGTTGGTTCCCCATCCAGGTAGTTGGTTTCCCCAGAGGCTTGAGTCCAAGGACTATGCAATGCCTTGGTTCTGTCCAAAATCTAGTTTTCCACATCCAGGTAGTTGGTTTCCCCAGAGGCTTGAGTCCGAGGACTATGCAATGCCTTGGTTCTGTCCAAAACCTAGTTTTCCACATCCACGTAGTTGGTTTCCCCAGAGGCTTGAGTCCGAGGACTATGCAATGCCTTGGTTCTGTCCAAAACCTAGTTTTCCACATCCAGGTAGTTGGTTTCCCCAGAGGCTTGAGTCCGTGGACTATGCAATGCCTTGGTTCTGTCCAAAACCTAGTTTTCCACATCCAGGTAGTTGGTTTCCCCAGAGGCTTGAGTCCGTGGACTATGCAATGCCTTGGTTCTGTCCAAAACCTAGTTTTCCACATCCACGTAGTTGGTTTCCCCAGAGGCTTGAGTCCGTGGACTATGCAATGCCTTAGTTCTGTCCAAAACCTAGTTTTCTCTTTGTGTGGGATCTTGGCTTTAGGGGAGTTAGCTCCTCAGCCAAGCCCCTAGAGTTTATCCATACGGTTAACGCTACCAAGTGCCTAGTTTGCTCTTTACAGGGGACCTTGGCTTTAAGGGAGTTAGCCCCTCAACCCAGCCCCTAGTCAAGAAACGTAGTCCCTAACAGAACTTTATACTAGAACTCTATAACCAACGGTTAGATATAACGAAGAAACTCTATCGACCCACTTCCTATACCAACACACAAGCCTTCCCCACAGACGGCTCCAATTGTAAGGACGCGATTCGTGGCGGACCGTAACAGTGTCGGGTTCGCGCGTGAAAAGGCCCCTAACAATATCATTTGTAGAGCGTGGGTTTGGAAGGCTAGGCCTTGATCGATAGGCGGTGGGTTTTTCGCGGTGTTCGTACAAGTTTAAGTTTCCCTACACCCCTGGAGTCTTTCTCCTGGAGGTGGGCTGAGAGGCTCTGGTTTCTGGCCATTTTTCCCAACCCCTTTCTTTAGGTTACTTCTTTTTCCTTTTATATTTCCCTGTGTTCATTGTCCTTCGTCCACGTATAAGGTCAACCTTTCCAAAATTGATACTTGTCCCATCAGCCCATATTCAAAGTCGTTGGGGGTGGTTGTAAAAGCCAAAGACTGCGGCTCTGTCAGGTTCAGAGCATTGAATGGCAGTAAAAGCAGCTTTCCCTGGATATTTTAGATCTTTTGTCCTGGTTTTGGTCCTATACTGTTTTTACCCTTCCTTCAAGGGGGGAAACTTTGGGTCTGCCGAGGACTGAGCCGTCTTCGGCGATGTCCACAGGCTATTTGGTCGAGCTTGGGCCATAGCCCTCCTCGGCTTGGGCCTTCGGATCTTCCCCAGGTAGATGGGCCCGGCCCGTAAATCATTTGGGCCCCACATTAAGTTATTTAATAAAAAAGCCAAACTAATAATATATGACAAGTTATGATTTGTAAAGCACAAAGTACATAAAATAGTATAGAAGATTTGCATAGTTTTCAGAATTGGACCGGACCGTGAAAATCGGAAATCGGGATGACAATTGGTTTTTTAAGTATAAAGAACCGGATTTTTTGTTAATTCCGTGAACTGTTAAAACCGAGGTTGGACCGCACGAACCGATAAGAACCGTGTGGTCCAACCCCTTAACAATTTAAAAAAAAAAAAAAAAAACAACTTAACACAATTTTATTCTATTTAATTAAATTATCCATCTTTACAAGGAATAAAAAAAAAATTATAATTAAAATCCTTCAAAGATATTCAACTTTACTTCAAAAATTAATCATAAATTTTAATGTTTTCATGGTTATTATTTTATTTTATTAACTTTCTTATTTAATTATTAAATATATGCTTGAAAATCATTAAATTTCCCTCACATATATAGATGTATTGTCAATTTTGCTGGTTTTATAAATTTAATATCTATATTTAGGCTTTAATTAATTATTAAATTAATTATGACGTTATCACGGTTCGATTCCGGTTCGACCTCAAAAACCTTGAACCTCTTTCTTTTATGGTTCAATGAACGGTCCGGGTCTGAAAACCTTGAAGATTTGTATACTCTTAAATGTGGTTGCCTTATCCCCCAATCAAGCCGCTTTCAACGAGTGGCAGTATATATACCTGGGGTTATAAATATGACAATATAGTTGGCTTGAGTACCCGATATTTTTTCAAAGATATTGATTACAGTGGAAAAATAAACCTTAAAAGTAACACCAAGAAAATAGCAAAATCAGCAAATGCCTTATCTGAATACAATCCCTTTCTTTTTCTTTTTTTTTTTTTTTTTTTTTTTTTTTTTTTTTTTTTTTTTTGAGAGAAGTCAGATTAAGAGATGAAGAATTGATAAGTGACGCAAAAGGTATTCAATTCAAATCATGGGAAAGGAAATGGGAAACTTTTTTTCTGATGAATGAAGAAAAAGGAAAAAAGGCAAGTGAAGAGAAATTCCGTAAAGCTTGCTAAGAAAACACGACTTTAACTTTGATCTCAACATTTTCCCTTTTCAATTTTTTTTTCTTTCTATACAGTCTCCCTTGCTCTTTTTCTTCCTGTCTTTTTTATCCCTTGCAACATTAATTAATGTCTACTTTTATCTTTTGGGTTCAAATTAAATGCAAATTGTCCAAGTGCTGTCGCTCGGGTGGGGAGTTGCTTTAACGGTAGAAGTGTAAAACAAGTCAAGAAAAACTTTGTAGAACTTGCTAAAAGAAAACACTCTTTCAACTTTTGGTTCAACTTTCATATCTCATGCCCAAATTGTCCAAATGATGTCGCTGGGGTTTTCGATTTATTTTAATAAATAAAACTATTCACCTTAGATCGGGATTAAGGGTGGGGACTGGTAGTTGTTTAACGGTGAAAGTGAAACCTACAGAGTTGGGACCAAATTGTACTCTTTTGGGGGGACAAAAAGAACAATGCTATAGACATAAACATTTTCACAAATTATTAATGTGAGAATTCTTTACAATTTTTCATTTGGATTCATTATTGATATCACTTTATTTATTTCTCAATAATCACTTATCACATCAAAAATTTGAAAAAAAATTGTAAAAAATTTTGTAACTCTAGCATTTTCCCAAAAAAAAAAAAAAAAAAAAAAAAAAAAAAAAAAAAAAATTGAGTGGATTTGCCTCGTTGAGTCTCACCGACAAGAATGATAGTCTTATTGGCATTAAGAGCTTGCAAGAAGAATATGTATTCTCCGTCAACCCAACCAAAGAATGAGATCATATTTTTCAAAGTTCAGTCATTTTATATACAAATAAAAGACTTTAAAGAGTCAGCTTGATTTTGATCCCTGTTTAATCTTTTAATTTTTATTTATTTATTTTTTGCATGCAGTTATAGCTATAAATAGTTTATTATGCTGGGGATTCTGAGAGCTTATTAAGTAATTGAAAAAAAAAAAAAAATCCGACTGTTGCACTGAATCTTTTAGTTGTGCTTCGTCTCTTCTTGATCCTAATTTTAATCGCTCTTCATAGGCGATGATAAAGATCATGGGTGGAAGATCCCTAAAACTTCTCTGTGCGTTTCTAATGCTTTTCCTACATTTGAAATCAGCCCTTGCATTCACTTCAGGCCTTGGAGATGACAGTGTTAAGTGCATAGAGAAGGAGAGAGAAGCCCTCCTTGAGTTCAAAAAAGGCTTTGCTGAAGGCTACCAGGGCAAGCTCTCTTCTTGGGGGAATGAAGATGAAAAGAATTGCTGCAATTGGGACGGAATTTACTGCAACAATCAAACAGGTAATGTACTTGAGCTAAAGCTTGGTTTATACGGTTTGCGAGGTATTATTAGTCCTTCATTACTTGAGTTGCCTTATTTGACTTCTTTGGATCTCAGTTACAATGATTTTAATCAAAGTCATATTCCAAAGTTTATCGGTTCTATCGGTAACTTAAAACACCTCAATCTCTCTTGGGCCAATCTCAATGGACCAATTCCACATCAACTTGGAAACCTTTCACTCTTGCAAAATCTTCATCTCAACAATAACGATTTGAAAATTGTTGAAAATCTTGAATGGCTCTCTCGTCTGTCTTCAATAAAAGAGCTTGACCTAAGTTCCATAAATCTCAATATGGCCAAGGATTGGCTGAGAGTTGTGAGTCGTCTCCCTAAACTATCAAATTTGAACTTGGCAAGTTGTGATCTTCCTCCAGTCACTGATCTCTCGTCCCTCCCCCATATCAACTTTTCTATGTCACTCACTATACTTGACCTTTCTACCAACCATGTCACTCAATCAATATTTCCGTGGTTGTTCAACTTTAGTACCAACTTGGTTCAGATTGACCTTTCTGATAACCAATTAGGAGGTTCAATTCCAGATGCTTTCGGTAACATGAATTCTCTTCAAACTCTCATTCTTGATGATAATCAACTTGAAGGAGGCATTCCAAAATTCGTTGGAAATATGTGTGCTTTAGCGACTTTGTCTATGGAGAACAACAAACTGAGTGGAAAACTGGCGGAGCTCATCCATTACTTGTCTGGGTGTTCAGTAGAGGGCATCCGAAACCCATCTGTGATACAGAGTTTGCGTCTTGGTTCCAATCTTTTGGAAGGTGAAATCTCTGAACAAAATTTTTCAGCTCTTCCCGAATTAAACGAATTGTCATTATCTCATAATTCTTTGACTTTAAAATTCAGCAATGATTGGGTGCCTCCTTTTCAATTGGTTACCATAGATTTGTCATCTTGTAACTTGGGTCCTGATTTCCCAAAATGGTTATCTACTCAATGGTTCTTGAGGAACCTCGATATCTCCCGTAATGGAATTTCAGATTCCATCCCTTTGTGGTTCTGGAAGCAAACTACTGTGTTATTTTATATAAATCTCTCCTACAACCAAATTCGGAGCGGGTTTCCAGATAAATCCTTTTTTCCCATCCCAGACAAATATGGGCAACCACAAGAAGTCGAAAATCCTGGTCTGACCATCTTAAATCTCTCCAACAATAAGTTTTCGGGGTCTTTAAATTATTTTCTATGCTCGTATTTTGCAACATCCTTGATTTACCTTGATTTCTCAAACAACCAGCTATCTGGAGGTCTCCCTAATTGTTTCATGCAATGTCAGAACTTAATAGTTCTAAATTTGGCGAACAATAATTTGTCTGGAGAAATTCCCAGCTTTACAACCTCTTTGATAAAGCTTAGAGTACTAGATTTGAGCAACAACAACTTCTTGGGAGAATTGCCATGGTCATTACGAAATTGCAAAAGGTTGTCATTTTTAAATCTAAGAGACAATTCATTTTCGGGAAAACTACCAGCTTGGATAGGAGAAAGCCTGTCATCTTTGGTCATTCTTAACCTTCACTCCAATAAGTTTCATGGATGCATACAGCTACAACTATGCTGGTTAGCACATATTCAATTCCTCGACTTGTCTCAAAACAATATTTCAGGAAATATTCCACAATGCATCTATAATTTGACTGCCATGGCTTTTAAAAATACATATAATAAGCGTACTATTATAACTCATTTAGCATATTTGGATGGCACTCAAGTTACATTTTTAAATGGGGGTAGGTTCATTTATGTTTTCAATACAAATGTTAGTTGGAAAGGACACTCTTACAACTATGGAAAGAATTTTGGAGAGATGAGGAGTATTGATCTCTCAAGTAATAAATTAACTGGAGAAATTCCAGCAGAGATTTTCAGCCTTACAGAATTGAAAACATTGAACTTAGCAGGAAACATGTTGACAGGACTAATTCCTCAAGACATTGGTCGTTTGCAACAGTTAGAATCCTTGGATTTGTCAAGTAATCAACTTTTTGGTTCAATTCCTGCTAGCATTGTTGATCTGAATTTTCTGAGTTTCATGAACTTGTCATATAACAAATTGTCGGGAAGAATTCCAACAGGCACTCAAATCCAGATCGCTAACCCTCTTGGATTCATTGGTAATCTTGCACTTTGTGGTCCTCCACTTACTCCTAAGTGTCCTGGAGATGCGAAACCAAATGTTGAGTCACCTAAAGGTGGTAGTAAAAACTATCAAGAAGATGAAGATGAATTCCTGAATTGTCTTTATATTGGTATGGGGCTTGGATTCATAGTAGGTTTTTGGGGAGTTTGTGGCTCTTTAATGTTGAACCGTTCCTGGAGACATCTATATTTCCAGACAATAAGCAACTTGAATGATTGGCTCCAAGTGGCAATGATAGTGAATATTGCAAGAATGCAAAGGATGTTTCAAGGCTAAAATACTGCACTTCAACTAAAAGGTTTGCGAAAAAAATTCGATTTAGATATATCTCTAACTATTTCTTTTCTTGAATTGGTTTTACACTTTCAACCTAATGGCTTTTATTTTACCATGTGTAGGTCTCGACAATAAGAAAAAACTTTGTGCAAGATTACGTGTGTGACGTGCTTATGATTTTACATGCTCTTCTTATTTTCATGGATCCACATCCATGCTTCAGTGGAAGCTTAATTTGGATTACACTTGATCTTAAAATTATAGTGGGATGAGATTGTGTGTACTTTTTTTTCTTGTGTACTTTTTTTTCTTAAAAAAAAAAAAAAAAAAAAAAAAAAAAAAAAAAAAAAAAAAAAGTGTGGCAGGACTTGGAATTGCCTTCAATAAATTACTTCTATCAAATTCCATAAATAACCATGTTTGTTCAGAATACTTATGTTTTAGTTGGGCCCCATATTAAACTTAATTATCATTGATAATATCACTCAAGGTGGCATTTAATTTTTTTTTTTTTAATATTTCGAATGTGGATTGTAGATTCTACTCTTTTTTTCTTTTCTTTTTTTAAAGTTTTTCTTCAGAGTTTCTAGTTTTAATCCTTTTAGTCTTTAGGCCAGCTAGACCAGTGAATTTTTTACTGAATACGTAGCAGTATGAAGTCCTCAGTTTCTCTTCGTCCTTAATGTCACTAGAAATGAAACATGTGACGTTAAAAAATTCAGGGAGGTGTAGTATGAAGTCACAATAGAGTTTAAATTCAATAAAGATCATGTGTAAAGTCATTCTTTTATACACTCAAATAAAATAATGACATATTAGATTTTTTTGATAAAACAATAGAGACTAAAAGGACTAAGTTCTAAGTGAATTCTAATGCCATTGAATCATAGGAAGCTAAGTAATACATGATTATTCTAAGTTCTATTGTAAACAATAAATATTGATTCTTAAGTAATCTAAATAGTGAATAGATAAATGGATTAATTACTTTGTATTGTAAACTGGATCGAAGCCTAAGTAAATATTTTTAACACTAAATAAATTGAGGATTACGTATTAAGAATCAAACTAAATGAAACTTGTATAAACAAGATTAATCAAAGTCATAGAATATAAGGAAAGTAACAATGTAAAACAGATAGCACATGTCTTCTTTGTTGGGCTTTGTGGAGCCTAGTTTTGTTTGATCCGGTTTGACGACCCTACTTGACCCGAATAATATTGCGTGGTTTTTAATGGGAGATTTACTGAGGCTTAGTCCATGGAGCGGAGGTTTGGGCCGATAGGCCCAAGCCGGAGCGCTCATGGACAAGCCTCTGGGGGTCTGGGGGCAACGCCCTCGGGAAATTTTTTTTGGCCCATTATGTATATGTAGAAACCGACTTTGGTGATTAGGGTTTTAAGGAGGTTGTGTTGCCGTGTTTTATATAGTGTGTGAAAATATTGTAGCCGCTACTTGTACTCTGTATTCTTCCTTGATAATAGTGAAATCCCTGCAACTCCGTAGACGTAAGCAAATTGCCGAACCACGTAAATATTGTTTTGTGCATGTGATTGTTTTTTTTTTTCTTTGGCGTGTGTTTTTCTCTATTTTTGTTTCTCATAGGTTGGGAATTTTGGTTAAATTCCCTACATTCTTAGAGCAATAGGGTCACAGGAAGTCGCAACGCAAGATCAAAGGGTATACCAGTAGAGGTAGGGATGGCAATGGGGCAGGGCGGGTCCGAAGGATGGGGTCTTCACCCCCACCTCGCATGATTTTGTTTTACCCCATCTTCATCCCGCCTCGCATGACGGGAAAAATTTTCTTGCCCCATCTCCACCCCTTGGGGCCTCGCAAATCCCCGCCCTACCCCATAAAACTCTACTTTTTGTTAATTTGCCCACAACTATTACAATTGTTTTTAATAAAACATGATTCGTTAATAAAAATATACTTGAAATTACAAATAAATTTATTCCATCAAATCAAACTAATTTTTAACAAAAATTGAATAATAATATTAAAGTGTTTAACAAGACAATATCACAACAAAAACAAAAATCTCATAATACAAAATCAATGATTCAATAGTATATAGATTTGTTTATAATAAAGACAAAAGAAAATGTTAAAATTGGTACCTTATTTCCAACCTTGCTAGAGGGGGAAAAAAAAAGGCAGAAAGCCTTGTTGGGTAAAATAAAATAAGTTAATGATATGTTTGTTTAAATAGTAGGATTCTAAGGTATGAAAAATTTATAATTTAACCTTTATCAATGTGGGTTGGGGCAGGGATAGGGTGGGGCGGGGCAAGTTTGGTCTAAAAAGTCTAAACTCATCCCTACCCCGCCCTGTGGTGCAAGCTAAAATCTTGCCCCATCCTCGCCCCACTACCTTTGTGGGGTGGAGAAAACCCGCGTGGGCGAAATGAGGAGGGGCGGGGCGAAATTGACATCCCAAAATAGAGGCAATTGGGGTGACAGTGTCAGAATTATATGAAATTTGGCAGGTTGAAGGGAAACAACATTTTGATCCAGACTCATAATATACGAGCATCATCTAAATTTAGGCAAATTCTTTTATTAAGGCTCTGAAAACATTTTTTTTTCTATTTATAGTAATATTTGTTTTTCCCTAATAACTTTTAGTTTAAATATCAGAATAAGGTCTCGTCTATTTAGGAATGACTCTTAAGGTTAGTAGTTTATGATTATGCATTTAACTCAAAATTTCCATTTTTGGTAAATTTCGGTATTTTGTCACCTAATCGCATAATTAGTGTGAATTGGGGTTTTAGGCATTTTTCTCAGTATTTATATGTTTTGTAGCTATCAGAAGTTTTTAGACTATCATCAATAAACACAGACGCTTTGTCAAATTTTCTTTTGGTGGATTCTAGTTTTTATCTCTTTGTGGATTCAAGTAAACCCCTCGTGGATTCGAGATTTACTACCAAAAACTAACAGTTTAGTTTCTGTTCCATCAAGAGATCATCATGTGTGGTTTCTTCAGGCTTTCGCGACATTAGTAACATATTGGCATAAACACCTTACAAAGCCCTACAAACTAATGAAATCTATTAAGGATTACAATTACAAGAGAATAATCTCTATATAATCATGAACCAAGTTATGGTTGTTTCTAGGTTTCTAGCTAACCAGAGATATTCCACAGGTTCAAAGTCATCAAAACATTTAGAGGGGCTAAGGCTGGCCAAATTGGTAAGATAGCCAAGCTAGGATGTCATGTAATGTAACCAGTCCCGAATGTTAGAGGAGAAGAAATTGGTTGGGAGAGGAATCTGAAATAGATTCCACAATAATTTAGCACATTTGCAATCCCTTTAAACATGCAATATTTGTATAAAATTTTGGATATGGGTCTATATGCTTTGTTTAATCGCATTATCTCTGATCAGCGCCGCCCTTAGCTACGTCTTCAATAATGAAAATTAATTTACAACAAGAACAGGTGTAATTTGAATTTTGTTATAATGTTTTAGCGTTATCATCCATCTTGGATTATTTGTAATTGTACTATTAACTTTGTAATTTTATTGGTGGCTATTAGCGTTGTAGGCCTTATGGGCCTGTGACTCCTCTCCGTGAGGGCTTTTTTTTTTTTTTTTGGGTGTTAAATAGGTACTTTACTTACAGATTTTAATCCAAAGCCTGAATTATCAAAAGCAATAGATTAGAGATGGGTATTGGCCCATTTCAGTTCAAAATGGCGGCTCATTGGTTAAGAGATGGGCTGATACATTGCCTCTCTAAATGCAAAAGAAAATTTTACTTTCAGTGCAACTTGGGATTAAAATGATAGCCTAACAGTAATAGAAGTTTTTGTAGTGTAATATGTCATTATTGTAACTTGTTATATTACATCTTCCAGTCTCCCACACTAGCTAACACCTTCTATACATATAAGTGCTTGTGGGGTGTGGGGGGCAAGAGCCGGAGTTCAAGTTTCTAGAAGGGAGTTTCACACACATATACACTTAGATTAGGTTAGAGTAAAAATTCTATCTTGTATTAAAAAAAAAAAAAACAGTTTCTTATTATTTAACGAAGGATTTAGCGAGTCATTTAGCCAAAATTGTGTTCATAGAAAAATGTTGGGTTCCTCAAACTAATCAGAATATTGTAGCAGTTTTAAAATCATAGCTTGAGTCAGAATTTTGTATTAAGTCTTACAACAAAATTCTCACTTGAATTAAACAATCAAAGAGTGTTTTTTTTTTTATTTTATTTTATTTTTTTTAAAATTTTTTTATCTATTATCTTTAATTTTATTGCGAAATTTATTTTTGACACTGGCTGTAAATGAACCAAGCCGATCGTGAACAACTCGGGTTTGACTCGATAAAAAGCTTGTTCATGTTTGTTTGTTTATAAATAAGCCAAGCTTGAGCCTTAGTTTTCAGCTTGTTTGATAAACAAGTCGAGTCTGAGCAAAAAAATTTGTTCATGAACAATTGGGCTCGATACAACACAAGCCAGACTTAAGCTCGTGTATAGCTTGATAAAAGGCTTGATATATATATTTGCTAAATAAACTAAATATTTTTACATTACACATATTTTAATAATAAAATTTCCTACGTGAGACCACTTTTCAGTACTCATTACTTTAAGTTTTTTTCTTTCCTTTAAAAAAAAAAAAAAAACGTTTTTATCAAAAAAAAAAAAAAAAAAAAAAAAAGACTAGAGACTTCTTTTAGTAATTCATGCTTTTTCTAGACTTTTCAATTCCACTTCTAGAGTTCTCTAGTATAGCAGTACTTCATGCATACAACTGGACTTCACTTCCCCATCTTAGGTGTCCCTTGGTTGTCTTTTTCTATTATTTTCGTGTGTTACAATTAACAAGTTTAGTCATTTACTAAGTATCCTTTCCATCTGAATACACTATATCTTAATACAGTTTAGTTTCTTTCTCTACCGAAACTTCACAATTTAGTTCTATCATTGAACAAAAAAATACCCAATTCAGTTTTATTCAAACTGAAATTCTCGGTTGTCACTCAATGAGTCCATGTCTATCCTATGCAGTCTACAGCCTAAAACTCTTAGGCTCTCTTGGAAAGACTGAAGCTTCTCTGAGAAGCTTCAATCTTTCTCTCTTTTATCTTTAGTTTCTTTCTTTTCCCCAAATTTTTACATAGAAGTGATTAGCTCTCTCTCTTGTGAGGCCAAGAAATTCCACCAAATCTGCCCTATATCTCTTTGCAACAAGTGAACAAGTCCTAGATTTGGAAGAGTCAGATGCTAGCAAAGAGGATTTAGAGTCTGGTGTTTACCGAATCACCATGTAATTTAAGGGTTCTAGTGGGTGTGCAAAGAGCTTTGACAACAGCCCTAGATTTGGTGTAGTATTTGGCATCACTACCATCTTCGCTCTCTACCTCCA